>NW_027311172.1:0-2500 GCF_047496795.1 Chiloscyllium punctatum | reverse complement strand
CGTCTCTCGCCTTCATTTTCGACACGAGCGCCTGCGGAGGGCCACCACCCCCTCCGATTGTCAAGAGACCTCCGCACCGGCCTCTGACTTACTCTCAGAATGGACGGAAAGAGCCGGGTAAGCCTTTGAAAAGATTCGACCACGTGCCGAAAACTTTAGACTTCCGTGAGCTCTCCGGCTTGCACCGAGACCCGAAGTCGACGTGCTTAGCACCACGGGACCCCTTTCGCCTGCAGGTCCCGAGCCGCCTTTTATTTTTGTTACGAGTATCGTGTTCCCCAAACCTGGGTGACGAGCACCGCAGGGCGGCAGAGCCATCGCGCTTGTCCGGGTGGCAGAGGAGGACCAGACTATTCACAAATAGCGGCCCAACGACTCCCAGAGCCGGTCGTGCGGCAGGCGAGGTCTGCTCTCATCACAAGAGGCTTTAGGGAGTGCTCAGGCAACGGTCAGCCCGCAGCCTTCTTGGCAACACCCAAGGGAACCAGGCCACTCGCGTCTCTCGCCTTCATTTTGGACACGAGCGCCTGTGGAGGGACGGCCGGAGTCAACGTGGGGTTTGCCCGCCCTCCAATAGTGTCAAAAGACCGCCGCACAAGTCTCTGACTGACTCTTAGAACAGACAGAAAGAGTTTGTCAAATCTGTCAAAAAATTGACAAAGTGTCAAAAATTCGACTTCCAAGAGCTCTCCGGCATGCACTCATACCTGTCATTAAAGTGCTATGCCCGTGGAACCGTTTTTCGGATGCCTTTCAGAACGGTCCCGCGCCGCCATTTTGTTCTAAAAATCGTGTTCCCATATATCTCCGGGTACCCCGCCAACCTCACTGCGGAAAAACTACAAGTGGCACTGAATGGGTCTGAATTCCAAATTTGACTGCATCGGTCTGGAACTCGGTCCGGTCAAAACCGTTTGGATTTTTCTCGGTCCGGACTTCCGCGACAGACAAAGTTAAAGTTTTCGGGCTGCAGGCACAAAACGACAGCTGGCCATTTGCCGGGCTCAATTCACCCAATTCCTCCGGCACTTCGGAGCACATGTTCGGTGTAAGTTTGCGAATCTTTCCCGATGCTGCAGCATTTTCCTCCGCTGACACTTAGAATATTTTTCACACTTTGCTGAAAATTTTTCTAAGTGTTTTTTTCCAAGTTTTCCTGGTTACTGATTTCTTCTTTTTAAACATTTTTCTAAGTTTTTCTGGTTACTGATTTCTTCTTTTTAAACATTTTTCGCAGTTTGTCTGGTTACTGATTTCTTCTTTTTAAACATTTTTCGCCGTTTTTCTGGTTACTGATTTCTTCTTTTTAAACATTTTTCGCCGTTTTTCTGGTTACTGATTTCTTCTTTTTAAACATTTTTCTAAGTTTTTCTGGTTACTCATTTCTTCTTTTTAAACATTTTTCTAAGTTTTTCTGGTTACTGATTTCTTCTTTTTAAACATTTTTCTAAGTTTTTCTGGTTACTCATTTCTTCTTTTTAAACATTTTTCTAAGTTTTTCTGGTTACTCACTTCTTCTTTTTAAACATTTTTCGCCGTTTTTCTGGTTACTGATTTCTTCTTTTTAAACATTTTTCTAAGTTTTTCTGGTTACTCATTTCTTCTTTTTAAACATTTTTCTAAGTTTTTCTGGTTACTCATTTCTTCTTTTTAAACATTTTTCTAAGTTTTTCTGGTTACTGATTTCTTCTTTTTAACATTTTTCTAAGTTTTTCTGGTTACTGATTTCTTCTTTTTAAACATTTTTCTAAGTTTTCCTGGTTACTCATTTCTTCTTTTTAAACATTTTTCTAAGTTTTCCTGGTTACTCATTTCTTCTTTTTAAACATTTTTCTAAGTTTTCCTGGTTACTGATTTCTTCTTTTTAAACATTTTTCGCAGTTTTTCTGGTTACTGATTTCTTCTTTTTAAACATTTTTTCGCAGTTTGTCTGGTTACTGATTTCTTCTTTTTAAACATTTTTCGCCGTTTTTCTGGTTACTGATTTCTTCTTTTTAAACATTTTTCGCCGTTTTTCTGGTTACTGATTTCTTCTTTTTAAGCATTTTTCTAAGTTTTTCTGGTTACTCATTTCTTCTTTTAAACATTTTTCTAAGTTTTTCTGGTTACTGATTTCTTCTTTTTAAACATTTTTCTAAGTTTTTCTGGTTACTCATTTCTTCTTTTTAAACATTTTTCTAAGTTTTTCTGGTTACTCACTTCTTCTTTTTAAAACATTTTTCTAAGTTTTTCTGGTTACTGATTTCTTCTTTTAAACATTTTTCGCCGTTTTTCTGGTTACTGATTTCTTCTTTTTAAACATTTTTCTAAGTTTTTCTGGTTACTCATTTCTTCTTTTTAAACATTTTTCTAAGTTTTTCTGGTTACTGATTTCTTCTTTTTAAACATTTTTCTAAGTTTTCCTGGTTACTGATTTCTTCTTTTTAAACATTTTTCGCAGTTTTTCTGGTTACTGATTTCTTCTTTTTAAACATTTTTTCTAAGTTTTCCTGGTTACTGA
>NW_027311171.1:25000-33986 GCF_047496795.1 Chiloscyllium punctatum | reverse complement strand
GTTCTGCCGACGGTCTCGTCTTCGAGGCGGGTGCCTCCCCCGTGTACAGGCCGATTTTCGTGCATTTGCAACGGTGGGAAGTTGCCCAAAAGTCGATGGGAGTGAATGTGACTGCTCAACCCGACTCTGAGGCTTCTAACCCGGGTAGCTCGGCCGGGTTTGACCCGGCGGTTCTGCCGACGGTCTCGTCTTCGAGGCGGGTGCCTCCCCCGTGTACAGGCCGATGTTCGTGCATTTCGAACCGTGGGAAGTGGTCTAAAAGTCGATGGGAGTGAACGTGACTGCTCAACCCGACTTTGAGACTTGTAAGCCGGGTAGCTCAGCCAGGTTTGACCCGGCGGTTCTGCCGACGGTCTCGCCTTCGAGGGCGGACCCTCCCCCGTGTACAGGCCGGTTTTCGTGCATTTCGAACCGTGGGAAGTGATCCAAAAGGGAATGGGGGTGAACGTGACTGCCCAACCCGGCTTTGAGACTTGTAAGCCGGGTAGCTCAAGCCGGGTTGGACCCGGCGGTTCTGCCGACGGTCTCGACTTCGAGGCGGGTGCCTCCCCCGTGTACAGGCCGATTTTCATGCATTTGCAACGGTGGGAAGTTGCCCAAAAGTCGATGGGAGTGAATGTGACTGCTCAACCCGACTTCGAGACTTGTAAGCCGGGTAGCTCAGCCGGGTTTGACCCGGCGGTTCTGCCGACGGTCTCGCCTTCGAGGGGGGAGCCTCCCCCGTGTACAGGCCGATTTTCGTGCATTTCCAACGGTGGGAACAGGTTCAAAAGGGGATGGGAGTGATTGTGACTGCTCAACCCGACTCTAGGGCTTCTAACCCGGGTAGCCCGGCCGGGTTTGACCCGGCGGTTCTGCCGACGGTCTCGTCTTCGAGGCGGGTGCCACCCCCGTATACAGGCCGATTTTCATGCATTTCGAACCGTGGGAAGTGGTCCAAAAGGGAATGGGGGTGGACGTGTCTGCTCATACCGACTTTGAGACTTGTAAGCCGGGTAGCTCAGCCGGGTTTGATCCGGCGGTTCTGCCGACGGTCTCGCCTTCGAGGGGGGAGCCTCCCCCGTGTTCAGTCCGATTTCCATGCATTTCCAACCGTGGGAAGTTGCCCAAAAGGGGATGGGAGTGAATGTGACTGCTCAACCCGACTTTGGCGCTTCCGAGCCGGTAGCTCAGCCGGGTTTGACCCGGCGGTTCTGCCGACGGTCTCGTCTTCGAGGCGGGTGCCTCCCCCGTGTACAGGCCGATTTTCATGCATTTGGAACCGTGGGAAGTGGTCCAAAAGGGAATGGGGGTGGACGTGACTGCTCATACCGACTTTGAGACTTGTAAGCCGGGTAGCTCAGCCGGGTTTGACCCGGCGGTTCTGCCGACGGTCTCGCCTTCGAGGGGGGAGCCTCCCCCGTGTTCAGTCCGATTTTCGTGCATTTCCCACGGTGGGAAATGGTATCTTTCATTACGGGGACAAGGGTCTGAAGCGGTGAAGTCAGTAACCGGCATAGTTAAGGAAAGGGTTCGAATTTTCTCAACAGTACGAAAAAAGTGAGCAGGGAAGCTAGAGAAGGTGTCAGTGAGTCCCAAACGAGTGAACCGCAAAACTTAGGGAAATGCCCGAAAGCGTTTTAAAGGGTGAAATCGGGAACGAGGAAATGATGGGAAAGTGCCTGAAAGTGCTAAATGAGTAAACAGAAAAACGAAGAAAAATGTTTGAAAAGAAGAAGTGAGTAACCAGGAAAACTTAGAAAAATGTTCAAAACGAAGAAATCAGTAACCAGGAAAACTTAGAAAAATGATCAAAAAGAAGAAATGAGTAACCAGGAAAACTTAGAAAAATGTTTAAAAAGAAGAAATCAGTAACCAGGAAAACTTAGGAAAATGTTTAAAAAGAAGAAGTGAGTAACCAGAAAAACTTAGAAAAATGTTTAAAAAGAAGAAATCAGTAACCAGAAAAACTGCGAAAAATGTTTAAAAAGAAGAAATGAGTAACCAGAAAAACTTAGAAAAATGTTTAAAAAGAAGAAATCAGTAACCAGGAAAACTTAGAAAAATGTTTAAAAAGAAGAAATCAGTAACCAGGAAAACTTAGAAAAATGTTATAAAAGAAGAAGTGAGTAACCAGAAAAACTTAGAAAAATGTTTAAAAAGAAGAAATCAGTAACCAGAAAAACTGCGAAAAATGTTTAAAAAGAAGAAATCAGTAACCAGACAAACTGCGAAAAATGTTTAAAAAGAAGAAATCAGTAACCAGGAAAACTTAGAAAAATGTTTAAAAAGAAGAAGTGAGTAACCAGAAAAACTTAGAAAAATGTTTAAAAAGAAGAAATCAGTAACCAGAAAAACTGCGAAAAATGTTTAAAAAGAAGAAATCAGTAACCAGGAAAACTTAGAAAAATGTTTAAAAAGAAGAAATCAGTAACCAGAAAAACTTAGAAAAATGTTTCAAAAGAAGAAAGTGAGTAACCAGAAAAACTTAGAAAAATGTTTAAAAAGAAGAAATCAGTAACCAGGAAAACTTAGAAAAATGTTTAAAAAGAAGAAATCAGTAACCAGAAAAACTGCGAAAAATGTTTAAAAAGAAGAAATCAGTAACCAGAAAAAACTGCGAAAAATGTTTAAAAAGAAGAAATCAGTAACCAGACAAACTGCGAAAAATGTTTAAAAAGAAGAAATCAGTAACCAGAAAAACTTAGAAAAATGTTTAAAAAGAAGAAATCAGTAACCAGAAAAACTGCGAAAAATGTTTAAAAAGAAGAAATGAGTAACCAGAAAACTTAGAAAAATGTTTAAAAAGAAGAAATCAGTAACCAGGAAAACTTAGAAAAATGTTTAAAAAGAAGAAATCAGTAACCAGGAAAACTTAGAAAAATGTTATAAAAGAAGAAGTGAGTAACCAGAAAAACTTAGAAAAATGTTTAAAAAGAAGAAATCAGTAACCAGAAAAACTGCGAAAAATGTTTAAAAAGAAGAAATCAGTAACCAGACAAACTGCGAAAAATGTTTAAAAAGAAGAAATCAGTAACCAGGAAAACTTAGAAAAATGTTTAAAAAGAAGAAGTGAGTAACCAGAAAAACTTAGAAAAATGTTTAAAAAGAAGAAATCAGTAACCAGAAAAACTGCGAAAAATGTTTAAAAAGAAGAAATCAGTAACCAGGAAAACTTAGAAAAAATGTTTAAAAAGAAGAAATCAGTAACCAGAAAAACTTAGAAAAATGTTTCAAAAGAAGAAGTGAGTAACCAGAAAAACTTAGAAAAATGTTTAAAAAGAAGAAATCAGTAACCAGGAAAACTTAGAAAAATGTTTAAAAAGAAGAAATCAGTAACCAGAAAAACTGCGAAAAATGTTTAAAAAGAAGAAATCAGTAACCAGAAAAACTGCGAAAAATGTTTAAAAAGAAGAAATCAGTAACCAGACAAACTGCGAAAAATGTTTAAAAAGAAGAAATCAGTAACCAGAAAAACTTAGAAAAATGTTTAAAAAGAAGAAATCAGTAACCAGAAAAACTGCGAAAAAATGTTTAAAAAGAAGAAATCAGTAACCAGAAAAACTTAGAAAAATGTTTAAAAAGAAGAAGTGAGTAACCAGAAAAACTTAGAAAAATGTTTAAAAAGAAGAAATGAGTAACCAGGAAAACTTAGAAAAATGTTTAAAAAGAAGAAATCAGTAACCAGAAAAACTTAGAAAAATGTTTAAAAAGAAGAAATGAGTAACCAGAAAAACTTAGAAAATGTTTAAAAAGAAGAAATCAGTAACCAGAAAAACGGCGAAAAATGTTTAAAAAGAAGAAATCAGTAACCAGAAAAACGGCGAAAAATGTTTAAAAAGAAGAAATCAGTAACCAGACAAACTGCGAAAAATGTTTAAAAAGAAGAAATCAGTAACCAGAAAAACTTAGAAAAATGTTTAAAAAGAAGAAATCAGTAACCAGGAAAACTTGGAAAAAAACACTTAGAAAAATTTTCAGCAAAGTGTGAAAAATATTCTAAGTGTCAGCGGAGGAAAATGCTGCAGCATCGGGAAAGATTCGCAAACTTACACCGAACATGTGCTCCGAAGTGCCGGAGGAATTGGGTGAATTGAGCCCGGCAAATGGCCAGCTGTCGTTTTGTGCCTGCAGCCCGAAAACTTTAACTTTGTCTGTCGCGGAAGTCCGGACCGAGAAAAATCCAAACGGTTTTGACCGGACCGAGTTCCAGACCGATGCAGTCAAATTTGGAATTCAGACCCATTCAGTGCCACTTGTAGTTTTTCCGCAGTGAGGTTGGCGGGGGTACCCGGAGATATATGGGAACACGATTTTTAGAACAAAATGGCGGCGCGGGACCGTTCTGAAAGGCATCCGAAAAACGGTTCCACGGGCATAGCACTTTAATGACAGGTATGAGTGCATGCCGGAGAGCTCTTGGAAGTCGAATTTTTGACACTTTGTCAATTTTTTGACAGATTTGACAAACTCTTTCTGTCTGTTCTAAGAGTCAGTCAGAGACTTGTGCGGCGGTCTTTTGACACTATTGGAGGGCGGGCAAACCCCACGTTGACTCGGCCGTCCCTCCACAGGCGCTCGTGTCCAAAATGAAGGCGAGAGACGCGAGTGGCCTGGTTCCCTTGGGTGTTGCCAAGAAGGCTGCGGGCTGACCGTTGCCTGAGCACTCCCTAAAGCCTCTTGTGATGAGAGCAGACCTCGCCTGCCGCACGACCGGCTCTGGGAGTCGTTGGGCCGCTATTTGTGAATAGTCTGGTCCTCCTCTGCCACCCGGACAAGCGCGATGGCTCTGCCGCCCTGCGGTGCTCGTCACCCAGGTTTGGGGAACACGATACTCGTAACAAAAATAAAAGGCGGCTCGGGACCTGCAGGCGAAAGGGGTCCCGTGGTGCTAAGCACGTCGACTTCGGGTCTCGGTGCAAGCCGGAGAGCTCACGGAAGTCTAAAGTTTTCGGCACGTGGTCGAATCTTTTCAAAGGCTTACCCGGCTCTTTCCGTCCATTCTGAGAGTAAGTCAGAGGCCGGTGCGGAGGTCTCTTGACAATCGGAGGGGGTGGTGGCCCTCCGCAGGCGCTCGTGTCGAAAATGAAGGCGAGAGACGCGAGTGGCCTGGTTCCCCTGGGTGTTGCCAGGAAGGCTGCGGGCTGACCCTTGCCTGAGCACTCCCTAAAGCCTCTTGTGATGAGAGCAGACCTCGCGCGCCGCACGACCGGCTCTGGGAGTCGTTGGGCCGCTATCTGTGAATAGTCTGGTCCTCCTCTGCCACCCGGCCAAGTGCGATGGCTCTGCCGCCCTGCGGTGCTCGTCACGCAGGTATGGGGCACACGATGCTCGTAACAGCAAATAAAGGCGGCTCGGGACCTGCAGGCGAAAGGGGTCCCGTGGTGCTTAGCACGTCGACTTCGGGTCTCGGTGCAAGCCGGAGAGCTCACGGAAGTCTAAAGTTTTCGGCACGTGGTCGAATCTTTTGAAAGGCTTACCCGGCTCTTTCCGTCCATTCTGAGAGTCAGTCAGAGGCCGGTGCGGCGGTCTATTGACGACCGGAGGCTCCCATGGGTGTTGCGATGAGGGTGGAGGGCACAGAACCTTGCCTTAGCACTCCCTAATAAAGCCTCTTGTGAAGAGAGCAGACCTCGCGCGCCGCACGACCGGCTCTGGGAGTCGTTGGGCCGCTATCTGTGAATAGTCTGGTCCTCCTCTGCCACCCGGCCAAGTGCGATGGCTCTGCCGCCCTGCGGTGCTCGTCACGCAGGTATGGGGCACACGATGCTCGTAACAGCAAATAAAGGCGGCTCGGGACCTGCAGGCGAAAGGGGTCCCGTGGTGCTTCGCACGTCGACTTCGGGTCTCGGTGCAAGCCGGAGAGCTCACGGAAGTCTAAAGTTTTCGGCACGTGGTCGAATCTTTTGAAAGGCTTACCCGGCTCTTTCCGTCCATTCTGAGAGTCAGTCAGAGGCCGGTGCGGCGGTCTATTGACGACCGGAGGCTCCCATGGGTGTTGCGATGAGGGTGGAGGGCACAGAACCTTGCCTTAGCACTCCCTAATAAAGCCTCTTGTGAAGAGAGCAGACCTCGCGCGCCGCACGACCGGCTCTGGGAGTCGTTGGGCCGCTATCTGCGAATAGTCGGGTCCTCCTCTGCCACCCGGCCAAGTGCGATGGCTCTGCCGCCCTGCGGTGCTCGTCACGCAGGTATGGGGCACACGATGCTCGTAACAGCAAATAAAGGCGGCTCGGGACCTGCAGGCGAAAGGGGTCCCGTGGTGCTTCGCACGTCGACTTCGGGTCTCGGTGCAAGCCGGAGAGCTCACGGAAGTCTAAAGTTTTCGGCACGTGGTCGAATCTTTTGAAAGGCTTACCCGGCTCTTTCCGTCCATTCTGAGAGTCAGTCAGAGGCCGGTGCGGCGGTCTATTGACGACCGGAGGCTCCCATGGGTGTTGCGATGAGGGTGGAGGGCACAGAACCTTGCCTTAGCACTCCCTAATAAAGCCTCTTGTGAAGAGAGCAGACCTCGCGCGCCGCACGACCGGCTCTGGGAGTCGTTGGGCCGCTATCTGTGAATAGTCGGGTCCTCCTCTGCCACCCGGCCAAGTGCGATGGCTCTGCCGCCCTGCGGTGCTCGTCACGCAGGTATGGGGCACACGATGCTCGTAACAGCAAATAAAGGCGGCTCGGGACCTGCAGGCGAAAGGGGTCCCGTGGTGCTTAGCACGTCGACTTCGGGTCTCGGTGCAAGCCGGAGAGCTCACGGAAGTCTAAAGTTTTCGGCACGTGGTCGAATCTTTTGAAAGGCTTACCCGGCTCTTTCCGTCCATTCTGAGAGTCAGTCAGAGGCCGGTGCGGCGGTCTATTGACGACCGGAGGCTCCCATGGGTGTTGCGATGAGGGTGGAGGGCACAGAACCTTGCCTTAGCACTCCCTAATAAAGCCTCTTGTGAAGAGAGCAGACCTCGCGCGCCGCACGACCGGCTCTGGGAGTCGTTGGGCCGCTATCTGTGAATAGTCTGGTCCTCCTCTGCCACCCGGCCAATCGCGATGGCTCTGCCGCCCTGCGGTGCTTATCACGCAGGTTTGGGGCACACGATACTCGTAACAGCAAATTAAAAATAAAGGCGGCTCGGGACCTGCAGGCGAAAGGGGTCCCGGTGCAAGCCGGAGAGCTCACGGAAGTCTAAAGTTTTCGGCACGTGGTCGAATCTTTTGAAAGGCTTACACGGCTCTTTCCGTCCATTCTGAGAGTTAAGTCAGAGGCCTGTGCGGAGGTCTCTCGACGACATGAGGAGTTGGCTAACCCTGGGTGTTGCGATGAGGGTGGAGGCCGCAGAACCTTGCCTTAGCACTCCCTAAAGCCACTTGTGATGAGAGCAGACCTCGCGTGCCGCACCACCGGCTCTGGGAGTCGTTGGGCCGCTATCTGTGAATAGTCTGGTCCTCCTCTGCCACCCGGCCAAGCGCGATGGCTCTGCCGCCCTGCGGTGCTTATCACGCAGGTTTGGGGCACACGATACTCGTAACAGAAAATTAAAAATAAAGGCGGCTCGGGACCTGCAGGCGAAAGGGGTCCCGGTGCAAGCCGGAGAGCTCAGGGAAGTCTAAAGTTTTCGGCACGTGGTCGAATCTTTTGAAAGGCTTACCCGGCTCTTTCCGTCCATTCTGAGAGTTAAGTCAGAGGCCTGTGCGGAGGTCTCTCGACGACATGAGGGGTTGGCTAACCCTGGGTGTTGCGATGAGGGTGGAGGCTGCAGAACCTTGCCTTAGCACTCCCTAAAGCCACTTGTGATGAGAGCAGACCTCGCGTGCCGCACCACCGGCTCTGGGAGTCGTTGGGCCGCTATCTGTGAATAGTCTGGTCCTCCTCTGCCACCCGGCCAAGCGCGATGGCTCTGCCGCCCTGCGGTGCTCGTCACGCAGGTTTGGGGAACGCGATACTTGTAATAACAAATTGAAAAAAAAAGGCGGCTCGGGACCTGCAGGCGAAAGGGGTCCCGTGGTGCTTAGCACGTCGACTTCGGGTCTCGTTGCAAGCCGGAGAGCTCACGGAAGTCTAAAGTTTTCGGCACGTGGTCGAATCTTTTGAAAGGCTTACCCTGCTCTTTCCGTCCATTCTGAGAATAAGTCAGAGGCCGGTGCGGAGGTCTCTTGACAATCGGAGGGGGTGGCGTCCCTCCGCAGGCGCTCGTGTCTAAAATGAAGGCGAGACACGAGTGGCCTAGTTCCCCAGGGTGTTGCCAGAAAGGCTGCGGGCTGACCGTTGCCTTCGCACTCCCTAAAGCCTCTTGTGATGAGAGCAGACCTCGCGCGCCGCACCACCGGCTCTGGGAGTCGTTGGGCCGCTATCTGTGAATAGACTGGTCCTCCTCTGCCACCCGGCTAAGTGCGATGGCTCTGCCGCCCTGCGGTGCCCGTCACGCAGGTTTTTGTGAACACGGAGAGCTCACGGAAGTCTAAAGTTTTCGGCACGTGGTCGAAGCTTTTGACAGGCTTACAGAGCTCTTTCCGTCTAATCTGAGAGTCAGTCAGAGGCCGGTGCGGAGGTCTATTGACGACCGGAGGCTCCCCTGGGTGTTGCGATGAGGGTGGAGGGCACAGAACCTTGCCTTAGCACTCCCTAATAAAGCCTCTTGTGAAGAGAGCAGACCTCGCGCGCCGCACGACCGGCTCTGGGAGTCGTTGGGCCGCTATCTGTGAATAGTCTGGTCCTCCTCTGCCACCCGGCCAATCGCGATGGCTCTGCCGCCCTGCGGTGCCCGTCACGCAGGTTTTTGTGAACACGGAGAGCTCACGGAAGTCTAAAGTTTTCGGCACGTGGTCGAAGCTTTTGACAGGCTTACAGAGCTCTTTCCGTCTAATCTGAGAGTCAGTCAGAGGCCGGTGCGGCGGTCTATTGACGACCGGAGGCTCCCATGGGTGTTGCGATGAGGGTGGAGGGCACAGAACCTTGCCTTAGCACTCCCTAATAAAGCCTCTTGTGAAGAGAGCAGACCTCGCGCGCCGCACGACCGGCTCT
>NW_027311171.1:0-12500 GCF_047496795.1 Chiloscyllium punctatum | reverse complement strand
GGTATAAATCAGTAACCACTGACACTTAGAATATTTTCGAGTTGGTATAAATCAGTAACCACCGACACTTAGAATATTTTCGACTTGGTATAAATCAGTAACCACTGACACTTAGAATTTTTTCGGGTTGGTATAAATCAGTAACCACCGACACTTAGAATTTTTTCGAGTTGGTATAAATCAGTAACCACCGACACTTAGAATATTTTCGACTTGGTATAAATCAGTAACCACCGACACTTAGAATATTTTCGAGTCGGTATAAATCAGTAACCACTGACACTTAGAATATTTTCGACTTGGTATAAATCAGTAACCACTGACACTTAGAATATTTTCGACTTGGTATAAATCAGTAACCACCGACACTTAGAATATTTTCGAGTCGGTATAAATCAGTAACCACTGACACTTAGAATTTTTTCGACTTGGTATAAATCAGTAACCACCGACACTTAGAATTTTTTCGAGTTGGTATAAATCAGTAACCACCGACACTTAGAATTTTTTCGGGTTGGTATAAATCAGTAACCACTGACACTTAGAATTTTTTCGAGTTGGTATAAATCAGTAACCACTGACACTTAGAATATTTTCGGGTTGGTATAAATCAGTAACCACTGACACTTAGAATATTTTCGACTTGGTATAAATCAGTAACCACCGACACTTAGAATATTTTCGAGTCGGTATAAATCAGTAACCACTGACACTTAGAATTTTTTCGACTTGGTATAAATCAGTAACCACCGACACTTAGAATTTTTTCGAGTTGGTATAAATCAGTAACCACCGACACTTAGAATTTTTTCGGGTTGGTATAAATCAGTAACCACTGACACTTAGAATTTTTTCGAGTTGGTATAAATCAGTAACCACTGACACTTAGAATATTTTCGGGTTGGTATAAATCAGTAACCACTGACACTTAGAATATTTTCGAGTTGGTATAAATCAGTAACCACCGACACTTAGAATATTTTCGACTTGGTATAAATCAGTAACCACTGACACTTAGAATTTTTTCGAGTTGGTATAAATCAGTAACCACCGACACTTAGAATTTTTTCGAGTTGGTATAAATCAGTAACCACCGACACTTAGAATTTTTTCGAGTCGGTATAAATCAGTAACCACTGACACTTAGAATATTTTCGACTTGGTATAAATCAGTAACCACTGACACTTAGAATATTTTCGGGTCGGTACAAATCAGTAACCACCGACACTTAGAATTTTTTCGGCTCAGTAGAAATCAGTAACCAAGCGCATTTTTGAATTGGTTACTGATTTCTCCGTTCGAGTTGCGGCTGCAGTTGGCTTCAAATAGTGGTGGGGGCTTAATTATCGCCGAGGGGAGCATGTCCCGGTGGTGTGGCCGAGGATGGAGTGCCTTTTGAAGGGGGTGTTTCTGAATTTGGACCCTTTTTGAGTTGCATGGCCGGATGGGTGTGGTTTTGAAGGGTGTGTCTGTCTGGAGTGGCACCGGCGTTGGTGTGAGGCTGAGGGTGGGCGTTCGGTTCCTGGTTAGGGATAGGGAAAGGGTGAGACTTAGCTTTAGTGCTCGTGCCCCCGATTTTGGTAATGTTTGACGTCAATTTTCCAAGGAGGCGAATGCAAGGCTTCAGAGGGACTTTGAGTGTTCGGGGGCGGGGTAGCTCAGCCGGATTTGCCCCGGCGGTTCTGCGGACGGTGTTGACTTCGAGGGCGGACCGGCCCCCGTGTTCAGTCCGAATATCGTGCATTGTTAACGGCGGGAAGTGTTCCAAAAGGGAATGGGATTGAATGTGACTGCTGAAGCCGACTTTGAGACCTGTAACGCGGGTAGCTCAGCCGGATTTGACCCGGCGGTTCTGGCGACGGTCTCGCCTTCGAGGGGGGAGCGCCCCGCGTGTTCAGGCCGAATTTTGTGCATTTCCATCGGCGGGAAGAGGTCCAAACGGGAATGGGATTGAATGTGACTGCTGAAGCCGACATTGAGACCTCTAACGCGGGTAGCTCGGCCGGATTTGACCCGGCGGTTCTGCCGAAGGTCTCACCTTCGAGGGGGGAGCGTCCCGCGTGTTCAGGCCGAATATCGTGCATTGTTAACGGCGGGAAGTGTTCCAAAAGGGAATGGGATTGAATGTGACTGCTGAAGCCGACATTGAGACCTCTAACGCGGGTAGCTCGGCCGGATTTGACCCGGCGGTTCTGGCGACGGTCTCGCCTTCGAGGGGGGAGCGTCCCGCGTGTTCAGGCCGAATTTTGTGCATTTCCATCGGCGGGAAGAGGTCCAAACGGGAATGGGACTGAATGTGACTGCTGAAGCCGACATTGAGACCTCTAACGCGGGTAGCTCGGCCGGATTTGACCCGGCGGTTCTGCCGAAGGTCTCACCTTCGAGGGGGGAGCGTCCCGCGTGTTCAGGCCGAATTTTGTGCATTTCCATCGGCGGGAAGAGGTCCAAACGGGAATGGGATTGAATGTGACTGCTGAAGCCGACATTGAGACCTCTAACGCGGGTAGCTCGGCCGGATTTGACCCGGCGGTTCTGCCGAAGGTCTCACCTTCGAGGGGGGAGCGCCCACCGTGTACAGGCCGATTTTCATGCATTTCCAACCGTGGGAAGGGGTCCGAAAGGGGATGGGGGTGAACGTGACTGCTCAACCCGACTTTGAGACCTGTAACGCGGGTAGCTCAGCCGGATTTGACCCGGCGGTTCTGGCGACGGTCTCGCCTTCGAGGGGGGAGCGTCCCGCGTGTTCAGGCCGAATTTTGTGCATTTCCATCGGCGGGAAGAGGTCCAAACGGGAATGGGATTGAATGTGACTGCTGAAGCCGACATTGAGACCTCTAACGCGGGTAGCTCGGCCGGATTTGACCCGGCGGTTCTGCCGAAGGTCTCACCTTCGAGGGGGGAGCGTCCCGCGTGTTCAGGCCGAATATCGTGCATTGTTAACGGCGGGAAGTGTTCCAAAAGGGAATGGGATTGAATGTGACTGCTGAAGCCGACATTGAGACCTCTAACGCGGGTAGCTCGGCCGGATTTGACCCGGCGGTTCTGGCGACGGTCTCGCCTTCGAGGGGGGAGCGTCCCGCGTGTTCAGGCCGAATTTTGTGCATTTCCATCGGCGGGAAGAGGTCCAAACGGGAATGGGACTGAATGTGACTGCTGAAGCCGACATTGAGACCTCTAACGCGGGTAGCTCGGCCGGATTTGACCCGGCGGTTCTGCCGAAGGTCTCACCTTCGAGGGGGGAGCGTCCCGCGTGTTCAGGCCGAATTTTGTGCATTTCCATCGGCGGGAAGAGGTCCAAACGGGAATGGGATTGAATGTGACTGCTGAAGCCGACATTGAGACCTCTAACGCGGGTAGCTCGGCCGGATTTGACCCGGCGGTTCTGCCGAAGGTCTCACCTTCGAGGGGGGAGCGCCCACCGTGTACAGGCCGATTTTCATGCATTTCCAACCGTGGGAAGGGGTCCGAAAGGGGATGGGGGTGAACGTGACTGCTCAACCCG
Organism: Chiloscyllium punctatum; assembly: GCF_047496795.1. Taxonomy (NCBI): domain Eukaryota; kingdom Metazoa; phylum Chordata; class Chondrichthyes; order Orectolobiformes; family Hemiscylliidae; genus Chiloscyllium; species Chiloscyllium punctatum. Next base: position 8,997 of record NW_027311171.1, on the reverse strand, counting down.
ACTTTGAGACCTGTAACGCGGGTAGCTCAGCCGGATTTGACCCGGCGGTTCTGGCGACGGTCTCGCCTTCGAGGGGGGAGCGTCCCGCGTGTTCAGGCCGAATTTTGTGCATTTCCATCGGCGGGAAGAGGTCCAAACGGGAATGGGATTGAATGTGACTGCTGAAGCCGACATTGAGACCTCTAACGCGGGTAGCTCGGCCGGATTTGACCCGGCGGTTCTGCCGAAGGTCTCACCTTCGAGGGGGGAGCGTCCCGCGTGTTCAGGCCGAATTTTGTGCATTTCCATCGGCGGGAAGAGGTCCAAACGGGAATGGGATTGAATGTGACTGCTGAAGCCGACATTGAGACCTCTAACGCGGGTAGCTCGGCCGGATTTGACCCGGCGGTTCTGCCGAAGGTCTCACCTTCGAGGGGGGAGCGCCCACCGTGTACAGGCCGATTTTCATGCATTTCCAACCGTGGGAAGGGGTCCGAAAGGGGATGGGGGTGAACGTGACTGCTCAACCCGACTTTGAGACCTGTAACGCGGGTAGCTCAGCCGGATTTGACCCGGCGGTTCTGGCGACGGTCTCGCCTTCGAGGGGGGAGCGCCCCGCGTGTTCAGGCCGAATTTTGTGCATTTCCATCGGCGGGAAGAGGTCCAAACGGGAATGGGATTGAATGTGACTGCTGAAGCCGACATTGAGACCTCTAACGCGGGTAGCTCGGCAGGATTTGACCCGGCGGTTCTGCCGAAGGTCTCACCTTCGAGGGGGGAGCGCCCACCGTGTACAGGCCGATTTTCATGCATTTCCAACCGTGGGAAGGGGGCCGAAAGGGGATGGGGGTGAATGTGACTGCTCAACCCGACTTTGAGGCATCTAACCCGGGTAGCTCAGCCGGGTTTGACCCGGCGGTTCTGCCGACTGCCTCGCCTTCGAGGGGGGAGCGTCCCCCGTGTACAGGCCGATTTTCATGCATTTCGAACCGTGGGAAGTGGCCCAAAAGGGGATGGGGGTGAATGTGACTGCTCAACCCGACTTTGGCGCTTCCGAGCCGGGTAGCTCAGCCGGGTTTGACCCGGCGGTTCTGCCGACGGTCTCGTCTTCGAGGCGGGTGCCTCCCCCGTGTACAGGCCGATTTTCATGCATTTCGTACCGTGGGAAGTGGTCCAAAAGGGAATGGGGGTGGACGTGACTGCTCATACCGACATCGAGACTTGTAAGCCGTGTAGCTCGGCCGGGTTTGATCCGGCGGGTCTGCCGACGGTCTCGTCTTCGAGAGGGGGGCCTCCCCCGTGTACAGGCCGATTTTCGTGCATTTCCAACGGTGGGAAGAGGTTCAAAAGGGGATGGGGGTGAATGTGACTGCTCAACCCGACTCTGAGGCTTCTAACCCGGGTAGCTCGGCCGGGTTTGACCCGGCGGTTCTGCCGTCGGTCTCGCCTTCGAGAGGGGCGCCTCCCCCGTGTACAGGCCGATTTTCGTGCATTTCCAACGGTGGGAAGAGGTTCAAAAGGGGATGGGGGTGAATGTGACTGCTCAACCCGACTCTGAGGCTTCTAACCCGGGTAGCCCGGCCGGGTTTGACCCGGCGGTTCTGCCGTCGGTCTCGCCTTCGAGGGCGGAGCCTCCCCCGTGTACAGGCCGATTTTCGTGCATTTCAAACCGTGGGAAGCGGTCCAAAAGGGGATGGGAGTGAATGTGACTGCTCATACCGACCTTGGCGCTTCCGACCCGGGTAGCTCAGCCGGGTTTGACCCGGCGGTTCTGCCGACGGTCTCGCCTTCGAGGGGGGAGCGTCCCCCGTGTTCAGGCCGAATTTTGTGCATTTCGAACCGTGGGAAGTTGCCCAAAAGTCGATGGGAGTGAATGTGACTGCTCAACCCGACTTTGGCGCTTCCGAGCCGGGTAGCTCAGCCGGGTTTGACCCGGCGGTTCTGCCGACGGTTTCGTCTTCGAGGCGGGTGCCTCCCCCGTGTACAGGCCGATTTTCATGCATTTCGTACCGTGGGAAGTGGTCCAAAATGGAATAGGGGTGGACGTGACTGCTCATACCGACATTGAGACTTGTAAGCCGTGTAGCTCGGCCGGGTTTGATCCGGCGGGTCTGCCGACGGTCTCGTCTTCGAGGCGGGTGCCTCCCCCGTGTACAGGCCGATTTTCGTGCATTTCGAACCGTGGGAAGTGGTCCAAAAGGGGATGGGGGTGGACGTGACTGCTCAACCCGACTTTGAGGCTTCTAACCCGGATAGCTCGGCCGGGTTTGACCCGGCCGTTCTGCCGACGGTCTCGTCATCGAGGGGGGAGCCTCCCCCGTGTCCAGGCCGATTTTCGTGCATTTCCAACCGTGGGAAGTGGTCCAAAAGGGAATGGGGGTGGACGTGACTGCTCAACCCGGCTTTGAGACTTGTAAGCCGGGTAGCTCAGCCGGGTTTGACCCGGCGGTTCTGCCGACGGTCCCGCCTTCGAGGGCGGACCCTCCCCCGTGTACAGGCCGATTTTCGTGCATTTCCAACGGTGGGAAGAGGTCCAAAAGGGGATGGGAGTGAACGTGACTGCTCAACCCGACTCTGAGGCTTCTAACCCGGGTAGCTCGGCCGGGTTTGACCCGTCGATTCTGCCGATGGTCTCGTTTTGGAGGGGGGAGCCTCCCCCGTGTTCAGTCCGATTTTCGTGCATTTCGAACCGTGGGAAGTGGCCCAAAAGGGGATGGGAGTGAATGTGACTGCTCATACCGACTTTGGCGCTTCCGAGCCTGGTAGCTCAGCCGGGTTTGATCCAGCGGTTCTGCGGACGGTCTCGTCTTCGAGGCGGCTCCCTCCCCCGTGTACAGGCCGATTTTCATGCATTTGCAACGGTGGGAAGTTGCCCAAAAGGGGATGGGAGTGAATGTGACTGCTCAACCCGACTTCGAGACTTGTAAGCCGGGTAGCTCAGCCGGGTTTGACCCGGCGGTTCTGCCGACGGTCTCGCCTTCGAGGGGGGAGCCTCCCCCGTGTACAGGCCGATTTCCGTGCATTTCCAACGGTGGGAAGAGGTTCAAAAGGGGATGGGAGTGAATGTGACTGCTCAACCCGACTCTGAGGCTTCTAACCCGGGTAGCTCGGCCGGGTTTGATCCGGCGGTTCTGCCGACGGTCTCGTCTTCGAGGCCGGTGCCTCCCCCGTGTACAGGCCGATTTTCGTGCATTTCCAACGGTGGGAAGAGGTTCAAAAGGGGATGGGGGTGAATGCGACTGCTCAACCCGACTCTGAGGCTTCTAACCCGGGTAGCCCGGCCGGGTTTGACCCGGCGGTTCTGCCGTCGGTCTCGCCTTCGAGGGCGGAGCCTCCCCCGTGTACAGGCCGATTTTCATGCATTTGCAACGGTGGGAAGTTGCCCAAAAGTCGATGGGAGTGAATGTGACTGCTCAACCCGACTTTGAGACTTTTAAGCCGGGTAGCTCAGCCGGGTTTGACCCGGCGGTTCTGCCGACGGTCTCGCCTTCGAGGGGGGAGCCTCCCCCGTGTACAGGCCGATTTTCGTGCATTTCCAACGGTGGGAAGAGGTTCAAAAGGGGATGGGAGTGAATGTGACTGCTCAACCCGACTCTGAGGCTTCTAACCCGGGTAGCTCGGCCGGTTTGATCCGGCGGTTCTGCCGACGGTCTCGTCTTCGAGGCGGGTGCCTCCCCCGTGTACAGGCCGATTTTCATGCATTTCGTACCGTGGGAAGCGGTCCAAAAGGGGATGGGAGTGAACGTGACTGCTCATACCGACTTTGGCGGCTTCCGAGCCGGGTAGCTCAGCCGGGTTTGACCCGGCGGTTCTGCCGACGGTCTCGTCTTCGAGGCGGGTGCCTCTCCCGTGTACAGCCGATTTTCGTGCATTTCCAACCGTGGGAAGTGGTCCAAAAGGGAATGGGGGTGGACGTGACTGCTCAACCCGGCTTTGAGACTTGTAAGCCGGGTAGCTCAGCCGGGTTTGACCCGGCGGTTCTGCCGACGGTCCCGCCTTCGAGGGCGGACCCTCCCCCGTGTACAGGCCGATTTTCGTGCATTTCCAACGGTGGGAAGAGGTCCAAAAGGGGATGGGAGTGAACGTGACTGCTCAACCCGACTCTGAGGCTTCTAACCCGGGTAGCTCGGCCGGGTTTGACCCGTCGATTCTGCCGATGGTCTCGTTTTGGAGGGGGGAGCCTCCCCCGTGTTCAGTCCGATTTTCGTGCATTTCGAACCGTGGGAAGCGGCCCAAAAGGGGATGGGAGTGAATGTGACTGCTCATACCGACTTTGGCGCTTCCGAGCCTGGTAGCTCAGCCGGGTTTGATCCGGCGGTTCTGCCGACGGTCTCGTCTTCGAGGCGGCTCCCTCCCCCGGTGTACAGGCCGATTTTCATGCATTTCGTACCGTGGGAAGTGGTCCAAAAGGGAATGGGGGTGGACGTGACTGCTCATACCGACATCGAGACTTGTAAGCCGTGTAGCTCGGCCGGGTTTGATCCGTCGGGTCTGCCGACGGTCTCGTCTTCGAGAGGGGGGCCTCCCCCGTGTACAGGCCGATTTTCGTGCATTTCCAACGGTGGGAAGAGGTTCAAAAGGGGATGGGGGTGAATGTGACTGCTCAACCCGACTCTGAGGCTTCTAACCCGGGTAGCTCGGCCGGGTTTGATCCGGCGGTTCTGCCGACGGTCTCGTCTTCGAGGCCGGTGCCTCCCCCGTGTACAGGCCGATTTTCGTGCATTTCCAACGGTGGGAAGTGGTCCAAAAGGGAATGGGGGTGGACGTGTCTGCTCATACCGACTTTGAGACTTGTAAGCCGGGTAGCTCAGCCGGGTTTGTTCCGGCGGTTCTGCCGACGGTCTCGTCATCGAGGGGGGAGCCTCCCCCGTGTCCAGGCCGATTTTCATGCATTTCCAACCGTGGGAAGTGGTCCAAAAGGGAATGGGGGTGAATGTGACTGCTCATACCGACTTTGAGACTTTTAAGCCGGGTAGCTCAGCCGGGTTTGACCCGGCGGTTCTGCCGACGGCCTCGCCTTCGAGGGGGGAGCGTCCCCCGTGTTCAGGCCGAATTTTGTGCATTTCGAACCGTGGGAAGTTGCCCAAAAGTCGATGGGAGTGAATGTGACTGCTCAACCCGACTTTGAGACTTGTAAGCCGGGTAGCTCAGCCGGGTTTGACCCGGCGGTTCTGCCGACGGTCTCGTCTTCGAGGCGGGTGCCTCCCCCGTGTACAGGCCGATTTTCATGCATTTCGTACCGTGGGAAGCGGTCCAAAAGGGGATGGGAGTGAACGTGACTGCTCATACCGACTTTGGCGCTTCCGAGCCGGGTAGCTCAGCCGGGTTTGACCCGGCGGTTCTGCCGACGGTCTCGTCTTCGAGGCGGGTGCCTCTCCCGTGTACAGGCCGATTTTCGTGCATTTCCAACCGTGGGAAGTGGTCCAAAAGGGAATGGGGGTGGACGTGACTGCTCAACCCGGCTTTGAGACTTGTAAGCCGGGTAGCTCAGCCGGGTTTGACCCGGCGGTTCTGCCGACGGTCCCGCCTTCGAGGGCGGACCCTCCCCCGTGTACAGGCCGATTTTCGTGCATTTCCAACGGTGGGAAGAGGTCCAAAAGGGGATGGGAGTGAACGTGACTGCTCAACCCGACTCTGAGGCTTCTAACCCGGGTAGCTCGGCCGGGTTTGACCCGTCGATTCTGCCGATGGTCTCGTTTTGGAGGGGGGAGCCTCCCCCGTGTTCAGTCCGATTTTCGTGCATTTCGAACCGTGGGAAGCGGCCCAAAAGGGGATGGGAGTGAATGTGACTGCTCATACCGACTTTGGCGCTTCCGAGCCTGGTAGCTCAGCCGGGTTTGATCCGGCGGTTCTGCCGACGGTCTCGTCTTCGAGGCGGCTCCCTCCCCCGTGTACAGGCCGATTTTCATGCATTTCGTACCGTGGGAAGTGGTCCAAAAGGGAATGGGGGTGGACGTGACTGCTCATACCGACATCGAGACTTGTAAGCCGTGTAGCTCGGCCGGGTTTGATCCGGCGGGTCTGCCGACGGTCTCGTCTTCGAGAGGGGGGCCTCCCCCGTGTACAGGCCGATTTTCGTGCATTTCCAACGGTGGGAAGAGGTTCAAAAGGGGATGGGGGTGAATGTGACTGCTCAACCCGACTCTGAGGCTTCTAACCCGGGTAGCTCGGCCGGGTTTGATCCGGCGGTTCTGCCGACGGTCTCGTCTTCGAGGCCGGTGCCTCCCCCGTGTACAGGCCGATTTTCGTGCATTTCCAACGGTGGGAAGTGGTCCAAAAGGGAATGGGGGTGAATGTGACTGCTCATACCGACTTTGAGACTTTTAAGCCGGGTAGCTCAGCCGGGTTTGACCCGGCGGTTCTGCCGACGGCCTCGCCTTCGAGGGGGGAGCGTCCCCCGTGTTCAGGCCGAATTTTGTGCATTTCGAACCGTGGGAAGTTGCCCAAAAGTCGATGGGAGTGAATGTGACTGCTCAACCCGACTTTGAGACTTGTAAGCCGGGTAGCTCAGCCGGGTTTGACCCGGCGGTTCTGCCGACGGTCTCGTCTTCGAGGCGGGTGCCTCCCCCGTGTACAGGCCGATTTTCATGCATTTCGTACCGTGGGAAGCGGTCCAAAAGGGGATGGGAGTGAACGTGACTGCTCATACCGACTTTGGCGCTTCCGAGCCGGGTAGCTCAGCCGGGTTTGACCCGGCGGTTCTGCCGACGGTCTCGTCTTCGAGGCGGGTGCCTCTCCCGTGTACAGGCCGATTTTCGTGCATTTCCAACCGTGGGAAGTGGTCCAAAAGGGAATGGGGGTGGACGTGACTGCTCAACCCGGCTTTGAGACTTGTAAGCCGGGTAGCTCAGCCGGGTTTGACCCGGCGGTTCTGCCGACGGTCCCGCCTTCGAGGGCGGACCCTCCCCCGTGTACAGGCCGATTTTCGTGCATTTCCAACGGTGGGAAGAGGTCCAAAAGGGGATGGGAGTGAACGTGACTGCTCAACCCGACTCTGAGGCTTCTAACCCGGGTAGCTCGGCCGGGTTTGACCCGTCGATTCTGCCGATGGTCTCGTTTTGGAGGGGGGAGCCTCCCCCGTGTTCAGTCCGATTTTCGTGCATTTCGAACCGTGGGAAGCGGCCCAAAAGGGGATGGGAGTGAATGTGACTGCTCATACCGACTTTGGCGCTTCCGAGCCTGGTAGCTCAGCCGGGTTTGACCCGGCGGTTCTGCCGACGGTCTCGTCTTCGAGGCGGGTGCCTCCCCCGTGTACAGGCCGATTTTCATGCATTTCGTACCGTGGGAAGCGGTCCAAAAGGGGATGGGAGTGAACGTGACTGCTCATACCGACTTTGGCGCTTCCGAGCCGGGTAGCTCAGCCGGGTTTGACCCGGCGGTTCTGCCGACGGTCTCGTCTTCGAGGCGGGTGCCTCTCCCGTGTACAGGCCGATTTTCGTGCATTTCCAACCGTGGGAAGTGGTCCAAAAGGGAATGGGGGTGGACGTGACTGCTCAACCCGGCTTTGAGACTTGTAAGCCGGGTAGCTCAGCCGGGTTTGACCCGGCGGTTCTGCCGACGGTCCCGCCTTCGAGGGCGGACCCTCCCCCGTGTACAGGCCGATTTTCGTGCATTTCCAACGGTGGGAAGAGGTCCAAAAGGGGATGGGAGTGAACGTGACTGCTCAACCCGACTCTGAGGCTTCTAACCCGGGTAGCTCGGCCGGGTTTGACCCGTCGATTCTGCCGATGGTCTCGTTTTGGAGGGGGGAGCCTCCCCCGTGTTCAGTCCGATTTTCGTGCATTTCGAACCGTGGGAAGCGGCCCAAAAGGGGATGGGAGTGAATGTGACTGCTCATACCGACTTTGGCGCTTCCGAGCCTGGTAGCTCAGCCGGGTTTGATCCGGCGGTTCTGCCGACGGTCTCGTCTTCGAGGCGGCTCCCTCCCCCGTGTACAGGCCGATTTTCATGCATTTCGTACCGTGGGAAGTGGTCCAAAAGGGAATGGGGGTGGACGTGACTGCTCATACCGACATCGAGACTTGTAAGCCGTGTAGCTCGGCCGGGTTTGATCCGGCGGGTCTGCCGACGGTCTCGTCTTCGAGAGGGGGGCCTCCCCCGTGTACAGGCCGATTTTCGTGCATTTCCAACGGTGGGAAGAGGTTCAAAAGGGGATGGGGGTGAATGTGACTGCTCAACCCGACTCTGAGGCTTCTAACCCGGGTAGCTCGGCCGGGTTTGATCCGGCGGTTCTGCCGACGGTCTCGTCTTCGAGGCCGGTGCCTCCCCCGTGTACAGGCCGATTTTCGTGCATTTCCAACGGTGGGAAGTGGTCCAAAAGGGAATGGGGGTGGACGTGTCTGCTCATACCGACTTTGAGACTTGTAAGCCGGGTAGCTCAGCCGGGTTTGTTCCGGCGGTTCTGCCGACGGTCTCGTCATCGAGGGGGGAGCCTCCCCCGTGTCCAGGCCGATTTTCATGCATTTCCAACCGTGGGAAGTGGTCCAAAAGGGAATGGGGGTGAATGTGACTGCTCATACCGACTTTGAGACTTTTAAGCCGGGTAGCTCAGCCGGGTTTGACCCGGCGGTTCTGCCGACGGCCTCGCCTTCGAGGGGGGAGCGTCCCCCGTGTTCAGGCCGAATTTTGTGCATTTCGAACCGTGGGAAGTTGCCCAAAAGTCGATGGGAGTGAATGTGACTGCTCAACCCGACTTTGAGACTTGTAAGCCGGGTAGCTCAGCCGGGTTTGACCCGGCGGTTCTGCCGACGGTCTCGTCTTCGAGGCGGGTGCCTCCCCCGTGTACAGGCCGATTTTCATGCATTTCGTACCGTGGGAAGCGGTCCAAAAGGGGATGGGAGTGAACGTGACTGCTCATACCGACTTTGGCGCTTCCGAGCCGGGTAGCTCAGCCGGGTTTGACCCGGCGGTTCTGCCGACGGTCTCGTCTTCGAGGCGGGTGCCTCTCCCGTGTACAGGCCGATTTTCGTGCATTTCCAACCGTGGGAAGTGGTCCAAAAGGGAATGGGGGTGGACGTG
>NW_027311170.1:20000-32500 GCF_047496795.1 Chiloscyllium punctatum | reverse complement strand
TGGGTTAGAGAGAGAGAGGGGGGAAATCAGCCAGGGTTCCTGCTCCTGATCACTGCCCAGTGATCCCTGGGTTAGAGAGAGAGAGAGAGAGGTGGGAAATCAGCCAGGGTTCCTGCTCCTGATCCCCGTCCAGTGATGACTCCTGTCATGGAGACTTCCTTGGACTGTACTCACCTCGTTGAGGTTATGATCAATATTTTGTTATCCATCTTTCCCTTTTTCCTTTTACATGACCTCTCCTCTCATCTGAGTCCTCCCCCACCCATCACTTACTCTAACTCCCACTTGTTTCCCCTCTCTACTCACTTCTGGTTCTCTCTTGCCCCTTGCTCCCCTAATTTTGAGAGTAACGTTGCGCTCTCTTCCCTCTCTTCCTCCGTGTATGTACCTATCTATATCTGTCTCTCTCACCCCCTTTACTCAATGCCCCTCTCCTCTGTTGTTTCCTCACTCCCTGGTTTCCACCCCCCCCCCCCCTCAACCGCAGTCGAAGGAATTACAGATTAAGAAGCAGTTCCAAGACACGTGTAAGATTCAGACTCGACAGTACAAGGCCTTGCGGAATCACCTTCTTGAAACCACAGTGAAGAGTGAGCACAAATCTGTCCTGAAACGTCTCAAGGATGAGCAGACACGGAAGCTGGCTATTCTGGCCGAGCAGTACGACCACAGCATTAACGAAATGCTCTCAACCCAGGCAGTGAGTACCAGCCATTATGGGGGAGTGTGTGTGTGGGTATCTGAGTGTTACCCTGGAGGGATAGAGCAGATGTGGGGTCAATGCCACCCCCGTCCTCCACCACTTCGCCATGCGGGAGGTGGGGATAGAGAGTCGGTAAACAGGTTTATTTGACTTCCTGCTTTCACAACAATGTTTTCTTCGTTAAAATGTACCTTGCGATTTTTCTCGGATCCCCATTGCCTCCCACCTATGTTCATCGTTCTCTCTCCTTCTGTCTCCCGCCTCCCTCACCTGTTCTCTCTGTACCCCCCTCCCCAACCCCCCCCCAATCCATCCGTCCGTGCAGCTCCGTCTGGATGAGACCCAGGACTCAGAGTACCAGGTCCTGAGATTGCAGCTGCAACAGGAGCTCGAGCTGCTGAACGCTTACCAGAGCAAGATCAAGATGCACACAGAAGCTCAGCATGAACGAGAGGCCAAGGAACTGGAGCAGAGAGTGTCCATTCGACGGGCACTGTTAGAGCAAAGAGTCAGTGCCTGAGCGACAGATGGACGGGCTCTGACCCTGTGTCCTGTCTGTCAGGGTCAGGGGTCACAGTGTGGTCTTTAATCCTCTACCCCACTCTTAGAGTCATAGAGATGTACAGCACAGAAACAGACCATGCCAACCAAATATCCCAATCCATTCCATTCCCACCTGCCAGCCCCTGGCCCATCTCCCTCCAAACCCTTCCTGTTCATATACCCATCCAAATGCCTCTTCAATGTTGTCATTGTACCAGCCTCTGCTACATCCTCTGGCAGCTCCTTCCATACACGTACCACCCTCTGGGTGAAAACGTTGCCCCTTAGGTCTCTTTTATATCTTTTCCCTCTCACCCTAAACCTATGCCCCTCTAGTTCTGGGCTCCCCCACCCCAGGGGGGAAAAGACCTTGTCTATTTACCCTATCCATGTCCCCCTCGTGATTTTATAAACCTCTAGAAGGTCAACCCTCAGCCTCTGACGCTCCAGGGAAAACAGTCCCAGCCTGTTCAGCCTCTCCCTGTAGCTCAGATCCACCAACCCCTGGCAACATCCTTGTGAATCTTTTATCAACATCTGATAGGAAGGAGACCAGAATTGTACGCAATATTCCAACAGTGGCCTAACCAATGTCCTATACAGCCGCAACATAACCTCCCAACTCCTGTACTCAATACTCTGACCGATAAAGGAAAGCATTACAAACTCTTTCACTATCCTATCGACCTGCGATTCCACTTTCAAGGAGCTATGAACCTGCACTCCAAGGTCTCTTTGTTCAGCAACACTCTCTAGGACCTTACCATTAAGTGTATAAGTCCTAGGAGAAAGTGAGGACTGCAGATGCTGGAGATCAGAGCTGAAAAATGTGTTGCTGGAAAAGCGCAGCAGGTCAGGCAGCATCCAAGGAGCAGGAGAATCGACGTTTCGGGCATAAGCCCTTCTTCAGGAATCCTGAAGTGTCGATTCTCCTGATCCTTTGATGCTGCCTGACCTGCTGCGCTTTTCCAGCAACACAGTGTATAAATCCTACTAAGATTTGCTTTCCCAAAATGCAGCACCTCACATTTATTTAAATTAAACTCCATCTTCCACTGGCATTGGCCCATCTGGTCCAGATCCTGTTGTAATCTGAAGTAACCCTCTTCGCTGTCCACTACACCTCCAATTTTGGTGTCATCTGCAAACTTACTAACTATATCTCTTATACTCACATCCACTACTACCCTCTGTCTCCTACCTTCGAGTCAGTTCTGTATCCGAATGGCTAGTTCTCCATGAGATCTAACCTTGCTCATCAGTCTCCCGTGGGGAACCTTGTCGAATGCCTTACTGAAGTCCATATAGATCATATCTACCACTCTGCCCTCATCAATCTTCTCTGTTACTTCTTGTCTTGCAGATTGAGGAGGAGATGCTGGCGTTACAGACACAGCGAACGGAGCGTATTCGGAATTTACTTGAGCGACAGGCCCGCGAGATAGAAGCTTTTGACTCGGAGAGCTTACGACTGGGTTTCAGTAACATGGCCCTGAGCAGCCTTCCCCCAGCTTCTGCCTTCACCCACCCATACCAGGTCAGCCGAGGAAGCAGTCGAGCGGCAGGAGGTAGAGAGGGAATGACTGCGTCCTCTGGGCCAGGCCCTGGGCCAGGATCGGGGACCCCTCAGTCCTGGAGGCAGCTGCCGACCCTGGCCCCAGGCTCCTGGGCTCATGCAGCCCCTGTCCCCGGGTCACGGGGGAGCAGCCTCGTTCTTCGTAGCAGCCCCCAGGCTCTTCACCAGACGACTTCAGGAGGACAAGCCGAATCTGGGATCAGCCGCAGCACCAGCGTCACTTCCCAGATCTCCAACGGTTCCCAGCTCTCCTATTCCTGACCCCTCCCACCTCCCAGTGGATCCCCGACACTGTGAACACACCTCCTTCCCTCACCTTACTGGATCTGCCTCTCCTCCTCGCTGCTGCCCTTCCCCAGGGTGACCAATCCCCAGCCTCCCCGTGTGGGGCTGAACCAACCCCCTCCTCTCCCTGGAGTCAGTATCTTCCCCTGCCCAGCTCTGGGTTGACCCTGTCCTGTCTGCCTTCTGGTCTTTGTCTGGGTGATGGTGTCACTGCTTTTCTCCAAGTGAAGATTGCTGTTTCTGTTCATTGTGTCACTGTGATGGTGGTGGTGTATAAAAGATTAGGACCTCAGTATCTCTGGTCTCCCTGCCACAGAGAGCAGTCAGTGCTGAAACACTGACCGTTTCCGAGGAGTGGGAGATGAATGAGAACAGGGGACTGAGTTGGTTGATCAGCCAGGATCCTCTTTTTTTTTTTATGTTCGAAGGCAAATGCTGAACTCAAGAGGGAACCATCTCCTTGTTCAAAAGGATCTTACTGTTGAATGTGACCCTCCAATTTAATTCGCAGTGTTGGCAGCGTCAGAAATTTACAGGAATCAAAAATAATGAAAAATACAGAAATTTAATGGGAATGTCTGTGTGTGTTTTCCTGAGTTTAAGCTTGCTGGTGTTCGAGCAGGTAAACGTAACTCTCACTGCAAACAGCCACGAGGGATTTATCTGATTGGTCAGTGCAGACATCGATGCTGTACACTCCTTGGGGCAGATTCCCCAGCCGACCCACCGTCTGGGGAGAGAGAGAGAGAGAGAGAGAGAGAGAGACGATGATGAGACAAGACTTTCTGCTGACTCTGGTGCCCAGCATTTCCCAGGAGCTGGGAAAGACTGGGTGTTGATGGATTCTAAGCCTTTACCTCTGCCTATGGGAATCCCTGACCCCGTTGCACTCACCGCCATCGTTTCCCGATGCACCAGACGACAGATGTTGCTCCTGGTCCCTGCAGCGATCACGTGGTCAGGTCCTAGCCATCGGCAACTATATGTCTAGTGGTTAGAGAGGGAGAACGTCAGACACAGAGCCTCTCCCTCTGAGCTGATACCCCACACAACCATCATCACATACCCAACCCCAGGGAGGGGCATCTCACTGTCCGCAGAGGAACCCAAAACTCAGTTCCTGACTTACCAGACTGTAATCACCGTCTTCCTGGGGAATATCTTGAATCTTCTCACCCGATTGGTAATCCCAGACCTAAGGGAGAGTACACAGCGAGGGCAGTCAGATGCAGGATCACTACAGTGTCGAAGGAAACCATTATCTTTTAGTGGTAATCTCCTGCCTTTCTCCAGATCTATCCAATGCCTCAATTGTCTCCACCACATTTCCAGGAGTTCTACGGGTGAAAAGGTTTTTATCCCTCACCCTCTTGCTTCTATTGCACATCACTTTAAATCTGTGCCCCTCTCTTGGTCCTTTTAATTGTGGGAACTGTTTTCCCTGACCTGCACCGCTATCAGATTTCCTTCTCTAAGTCTTGTTCTCTCAGAGACTAACAGTCCCCAACTCCTCCAATCTATCCTCATCACTGACTCCTGGCAAAATCATATGTAAAAGGTCAACATGGTTCCCCACAGGACCTTGCCTCACCTCCAAACTCTTCTCTCTCCTCCAAGATCCTGTCAGAATCTCATCGCTCACAGGATGTATCTGCAGAGAATCACCACATAGGTGGGGGCCAAAGATCCTCCTGAAATCAAATTTAAACATCAGGAAACACGATCCAGCGGTAACTTTCTGTCCCAGGATGATCACAGTCTCTCAGTAACCACCCCCTGTCCTGGGGTAATGGCACGGTCTCCCAGTAACTATGCCCCGTCCCGGGGTAATGACACGGTCTCTCAGTAACTGTCCCCCGTCCCGGGGTAATGACACGGTCTCCCAGTAACCATCCCCTGTCCTCGTCCAGGTTACTATCCCTGACCCAGTAATAATTGCTGTAACCCCTGATCCATACCTGAGTGAATGGGGATGATTCTCAGTCCAGAACTAGACAGAGAGAAACACACGGTTTATGTTAGGAATAGCTCTATCACATTTTAGAGAGAGAGAGAGAAAAAGGAAAACTGTTTGTTAGGAACAGCCCCAGATCCCTGTGTAAACCGTGATTTCTCACTGTGTCCCCCCCCATCCCCGTTGACAGAGAAAACCAGACACACCCCCCCCCGCCCCCACACACCCCCCCCCACACACCCCCCCCCCCCCCCACACACACACCCCCCCCACCACACACACACACCCCCCCCACACACACACACACACCCCCCCCCACACACACACACCCCCCCCCACACACACACACACACACCCCCCACACACACACACACACACACACCCCACACACACACCCCCCACACACACACACCCCCCCACACACACACACACACACACACCCCCCCACACACACACACACCCCCCACACACACACACACACACACACACACCCCCCCCACACACACACCCACCCCCCCCCACACACACCCCCCCCACACACACACACCCCCCCCCCCCACACACACACCCCCCCCACACACACACCCCCCCCACACACACACACACACACCCCCACACACACACACACCCCCCCCCCACACACACACACACCCCCCCCACACACACACACCCCCCACACACACACACACCCCCCACACACACACACACACCCCCCACACACACACACACCCCCACACACACACACACCCCCACACACACACACCCCCCACACACACACACACCCCCACACACACACACCCCCCACACACACACACACCCCCACACACACACACACCCCCACACACACACTCACCCCCCACACACACACTCACCCCCCACACACACACTCACCCCCACACACACACCCACCCCCACACACACACCCACCCCCACACACACCCCCCCCCCACACACACACACACACCCCCCCCACACACACACCCCCCGCCCCCACACACACACCCCCCGCCCCCACACACACACACCCCCCGCCCCCACACACACACCCCCCCCCCCCACAGACAGACAGAGACAGTAAAGCCCCTCCCAGTGTCCCCCCACCAGCCTCTGTTCTGTACCTCCTACCTGTACAGTATCATCCCATCCTCCTGAAAGCAGCTCTGTCAGGTTGTGGGGGTTAAATTTCACCACAAAAACACGAGACCGATGACCATCCATGACCATTGGAGATGGGCTGAAGTGAATCGTAAACAGTTAATTTCAGAGTCGACCCAGGGATGGGGGGCGGGGAATAGAAGGCAATGGGGAGGAAGTCGAGTGTGTGGTGCTGGAAAAGCACAGCAGGTCAGGCAGCTCCAAGGAGCAGGAAAATTGACATTTCAGGCATCAGGATGAAGGGCTTATGCCCAAAACATCAACTCTCCTGCTCCTCGGATCCTGCCTGACCTGCTGTGCTTTTCCAGCACCACACTCTCGACTCTGATCTCCAGCATCTGCAGTGCTCACTTTCTCCCAGTGGAGGGAGTCTGGAGTGAATCGGGGTTTGTTGGTGTGGGGAGGCGGGGGGGGGAGCGGGGATGTATGGAGTGAATGTGTAGGGGAAACAATTGTCACTAGTTCAGAATCCTGGAATTCTGTCCATAACGGCACTGCTGGGTGTCCCTACACCACATGGGAGGCTGCACCGGTTCAAGATGACTCAACCCCCAGCTGCTCCAAGGGGCAATTAGGAACAGGCAATAAACTCTGGACCCAGCCAGTGACCTATCCCCAAGGACCCATGCGCGAATAAAACTCGAGCTGTTTAGAGGACTGAAGATGTAAAGATGTGAATGAGTGGGTCACAATCATTAAAATATCTTCCTTTAAATCCTGGTTAATCTTACTCTGGCTTTAAAACTGTGTACCCCTTTATGATTGTACTTTAGCTAAGGGGGAACAGCTGCTCTCTATTCACCCTGTCCACCCCCTTCATTAATCTTGGAACACCCCAATCAGACCTTTCCCCAATCTTCAAAAGGAACATCTGAAGCCTAGGCAGCCTCTCTTCAGAGCAGAAATACCCATCGAAGGGAGCATCTGGGTGAATCTCTTCTGCATTCCCTCGAGTATGAATACATGTATGTACGGTTCAGTGAGCAGAACTGTACACAGTACTCCAGCTGTGGCTAAACCTGCTCTAACGTCAACTCCCTGCTCTTAGAATCGAAGATGTGACAGTTCTGGTGTTGGACTGGGGTGGACAATGTCAGAAATCACATGACACCAGGCTATGCCTTTGCAGTGCTGCTCCTGTGTCAGCTGTAGTGAGTGTAACCTGGTCTTGTGTGATCTCTGATTTATAATACACTGCTCAACTGGTTAAAGCAAGTATCTGCATGCTCCATTAAGCTGTCCTATTGCCTTCAGTAATCTGTATCTGCATCCCCCTGTGCCTCTCTCCCTCTGCCCCCTCTCCATGTCTGTCCAGGTCCCATCTCTCTCCCTCTTCCTCTTCCCCGTGTCTTTCTTTCCCTCTTCCCCGCCCCAAGTCTCTCTCTTCCCCCCTCCCCCCGCCCCGTCTCTCTCTCTCTCTCCCTCCGCCCCCCCCCACTGTGTCTCGCTTCCCCCCCCGTGTCTGTCTTGCCCTGTTCCCCCCCTTCTCATATCCCTCTCCCTTCTTCCTGTGTCCCTCTCTCCCTCACCGTGTCCCTCTCTCCCTCACCATGTCCCTCTCCCCATCGCTGTCTCTCTTCAATTCTGTGTTTCTCTCTCTCTCTCTCTCCCCTACCCATTGCAGTGATAAAGAGCAGGAGATTCCCATTATCTGCTCAAACTGGGATTTGCCTCCAGCTGAAACAAGCACAATGTCCCCCCAATGTTGTCAGTCAGGAATCTGACTCCCTCTGGGACAGACCTGGATGTGAAGGTCTGTAGGCATTGTCGGCTGGCTGTATCATACAGTCGGATTGATGCTGCTGTTCCTGCAGTGGCAAAGCGAGTCCCTGAAGCATTGAACGCTGCTGCTAGTGTCTCCTGGTTTTCCACGATGGTATGCAGACACTTCTGGGTCGAAACATGCCACAGTTTCACCTTCCCACTGGCATCTGGGCAGAGCATTTTAACACCGAGATCAGTCAATGTTTTTTTAATCACCCCTTCCCTTCATCTGCTGTTTTCTCCTCTTCACCTCAACCTCCATTATCCCCGACCTTTGTCTCCCACTTACTCGTCTATCTCCCCCACCTCTACTGTCCCCTCCCTCTCTCCCCATTCTCCTCAGTCCTCCTCCTCCCTTCAGCCCCTGCCTTGCCATCCTCAGACCCCTTCTCCCTCTGTCCTCAGTACCCCCTCTCCCAGACCCCTCTCCCTCTTCCCCAATGGCCTCCTCTCTCTCCCCATTCCCTCCCCCTCACCACCTCTTCCCTACGGCCTCCTCTTCCCCCCACCCCCCCCCCTCTCCTTCACCTCCTCTTCCCCCATGCCCTCCTCTCCCCCCGTTCCCTCTCCTTGGCCTCCTCTCTCCTTTGCCCCATTCCCTGGCCCATGGCCTCCTCTCTCTCTCTCTCTCTCTCTCCCTCTGTCCCTTCCTCGTCCTGCTGCTCACTCACATGTTACCAGCAGTAAGTCACCACTGGCAGCTCCTGGTGGGCAGAAGTTCAGGCTTGTGACTGGTAAGTTGGTGTTCAGAGTCTCTGTGTCCCTCAGCTGATAGACAAACGCCCCACTGCATGGTTTATAAAGCTGTTAACAGAAACTCAGCAGTTCAGAACAAAGCTGAGGAACGAAGCAATGACAGCCTGGAATATGGCAAAACATTCTGGGTTTGAAGTATACAAAAGAGAGAGAGAGAGAGAGAGAGGATGGATTGCGAGAAACTCTTTCCCCCATGGTAAACATGAGTAACAGTGGAGGACATAAGTTTAATATGAGGAGTTAAGTGGCTTAGAGAGATCTGAGAGAAATGTTTCACCCACAGACCCACAGACAAGTGAAGGTAAATTAAATTAGTGTAATTTGGTGTTTGTGTTATATGACTATGATGCAAATTACATACCAGAAAGGTTGGGGAACACAGGGTTTAGTGAGAAACTAAAGGAAATCAGTATTAGGAGAGAAATACTGTTAGAGAAATTAATGGGATTATAGGACTTTCTGATGAAGGGTTTATGCCCGAAACGGTGATTCTCCTGCTCCTCGGATGCTGCCTAACCTGCTGTGCTTTTCCTGCACCACACTCTTGACTAAGGGAGTGGGGATAGTGTACTGACCTGGATATAGAATGGGTTGGCAGATAGGAATCAAAAAGGAGGAATAAATGGATTACTGCAGGGGTCAGTACTATGACCATTGGAATTCACATCAATTAATGATTTGGATGAGGAAACTAAATGTAATATCTCCAAGTCTGCAGCCGACGTAAGACTGGGTGGAAGGGTGAACTCTGAGGAGGACACAGAGATGGACAGACTGAGTGTCCTATTGCAGGAAAATGCAGTATCCTATTGATTAATGTGGGGCTATCTACTCTCAGAGCAAACACAGGAAGGCAGATTATTATTTGAGTGGTGATAGATTTGGGGAGGGGGTAATGGAGAGCAGGGGCCAGCGAAGGTAAACATGTGGGTGCAGCAGGCAATGTTGAAGGTGGATGGTATGTTGATGTTTACTGCTAGAGGATTCCAGTCCAGGAGAGATTCAGTGATGGTAATGTGACTGAATATCAAGGGGAGATGGACATAGTTTCTCTTATTGGAGATGGTCATTGAATGATTACTGCTACTCTGCTGCCCAAGCGTGGATATTGTCCAGATCTTGTTGGATTTGAACATGGACATCTTCAGTATCTGAGGAGCAGGGAATGCTGCTGAACACTGTGCAATCATTGGTGAACATCCTCACTTTGGACCTTACAATGAGCAATGGCTAATGGCCCAGCCAGTGACACCCACATCACAATAAAAATTCCCAGATCATCCCGAGACTCAGTGAAAACTCCCCCAGAACTAGATAACATTGGGTGAGCTTCTGAGACCCCTCAGTGGCTTGGTACACTCTCTCCAGCATCACCCAATGCCTTGTGTTCTTCCTGTCAATGTCAAAACTGCTCACCTTGGTATTTCCGGTCATCAATCCCACTGCCAGAAGCTGTCCAGGTAGATTAAAACAGCAGCAAACAACAGGTGCCTTGCAGTCTCTGTAAAATACACACATCACATCAATTAATAACCATCAAACCACACCCTATCACTGTTATGGATCAGGATAGGGTACAGGCTGGGCAGGGGAAAACATGGATCTCGTGAGAGGCAGGAGGATGTTTGGGAGGGAACCCAACTTAGGAACGGGTATGGGTGTGGGTGGAGGATAGGAAAAGCCTAAATAGACAGAAGTGAACACATTTTGTTGTACCATAATCGATGTGGGTCAGACTGGGTAAGGATAGCAGATTTCCTTCCCTGAAGGACAACGGTTAATCTCATCAATTAAACTAAATTTAAATGATAGACAAATGACTGAAAGATGTAGGTGCTGCAGATGGTAGAGGAATTCCAATGACCCTGACAGAGAGTCAGCACCAAAGGAATCGAAATAAAGGCAACACCTTTTGGCTCTGGTTCCGGGGAAATTACAGGACCGGGGAGCATTTTGGTAACAGCGATCACAATATTGTTAGGTTTCAGACTGAGATAGTTAAACAGAAAAATATTTAACAGGTCACTTGGGAACATTGCAATTAGAATGAGTTTTACTGTCACATAAGTAGTGAAAAATTTACAAGTTGCTACCTATGGCACCATCTTAGATACAGATCTACATTCCAAGATGGTGGGCAGAGCAGGACTCCTCAGCTAGAGCTTCTCCACTCTGCCTGTTACTTCTTTTTTTCCTTGTGTTTTTTTTCCTCCCTTCTTCTCACCTTCCATCCTTGAGCCTTGAAAGAAGTCATTGCTGACTCCCAGCCTCAGTGTGGACTCTCAGTCTAAAGGTGGTGACACAGTGGCTCAGTGGTTAGCACTGCTGCCTCACAGTACAAGGGACCTGGATTCAATTCCAGTCTTGGGCGGCTATCTGTGTGGAGTTTGCACATTCTCCCCGTGTCTGCGTGGGTTTCCTCCGGGTGCTCCGGTTTCCTCCCACAGTCCAAAGATGTGCAGGTCAGGTGAATTGGCCGTGCTAAATTACCCGTAGTGTTAGGTACCTTAGTCAGGGGTAGATGTAGGGAAATGGGTCTGGGTGGGCTTGTTGGGCTGAAGGGCCTGTTTCCACACTGTAGGGAATCTAATCTAGGTGAGCCTTGTATAGATTACAGGCTGAGGTGTCAGCAGTGGCCGTGTAGGAAGAACTGTTATTCTGACTATTCTATTTCTTTATTTTTCCAGCTTGTTCCTATGATTGTGTACTTTTGTAACTAAGATAGTGCGATGGTCTGTAATGCTGGACTTTTAAAAATTTTCCTAACTATTTGTACTCAAGAATCCGTACCTAGGTACATTTTGTACCTAAGATGGTAGAGTAAGTGGTAATTAGTAAACTTTTCACTGTACTCGTGGGAGTACATATGACAATAAAGCTAATTCTAATTAGGTAGATAATTGGAGATTTTACACTGCTTATTCAAACAGGAGATTATTGTGAGTAGAAACGATATATACTATATTGCCACAAGGGTTACACAACTGACCTGAAACTGAACTGGACCCAGCCATTTCAATCCTGTGGCTACAAGAGCAGGTCAGAGGCAGGGAATTCTGCAGCGAGTAACTGCCCTTCCCAAAGCCTGTCCTACCATCAACAAGGAATGAGTCAGGAGTGTGAGGGAATACTCCCCTCTTGCCCTGGATGGGGGAGCAGCTCTGACAACACTTGAGGTGTTTGACACCATCCGGGACAGAGCAGCCCCTTGCTTGATTGGCACCACATCCACAAACATCCTCTCTCTCCACCACCAGTTCTCAGTCGCAGCAGTGTGTACCATCTACAAGATGCACTGCAGGAATTCACCAAAGATCCTCAGACAACACTTTCCAAACCCACGGCCACTTCCATCTGGAAGGACAAGGGCAGCAGATACATGGACACCACCCTTCTGCAAGTTCCCCCTCCAACTCTTCACCATCACGACTTGGGAATATATCAGCCGTTCCTTCAGTGTGGCTGGGTCAGAATCCTGGGATTCCCTCTCTAAGGGTACTGTGTGGGGTATCCCTAAACTACACAGAACTGCAGATGTTCAAGAAGGCAGCTCACCCCCATCTTTTCAAGGGGCAACGAGGGACGGATGATAAGTGCTAGTGTGACACCTATGACCATGAGTGACTAAAACTAGAGTTGCTTAGATGACTGAAGATGTCGAGGTGTGATTGAAGGTAGGTCACAATCAATCAGGGACTAAGCTCAGTGCAGAAGTCATCTAGAAACTGGAAGTAAAAGTGGGAACTGATGAGAGGTTTGGAGAA
>NW_027311170.1:0-15000 GCF_047496795.1 Chiloscyllium punctatum | reverse complement strand
AGACAAACACCAACCTGCAGCAAAACTGCACGACCTCACCTCAACATACACAGACAAGGACAGCCATCAATTTGACTGGGACAACATAACTGTATTAAGACAAGGTAACCCGAGACACGCATGGGAATTCCTAGAGGCCTGGGTTTCAACTCACAATGCCATGAACAAGCATCTAAAAATAGACACCATGTCCAAACCACTGCAGAGCAAAACCGGAAATGGTACAACCTACCTTAATAGACCAGATCATAAATATCAAACAGAGTCGAACAACTCTTCACAGAAGTCGCACTGTTACAAAACAACTGTGGGTCAATCCGGCAGCTCAGTGAGGAAAGCAACATCCACAACCCGAGCTACAAATCTTCACAAAAAAGTTTAAAAACTTGTTACTGAAAATTAAATAACAACGCAGTACTTTTTTTTTTAAAAAAAGAGTCCTGTCCAGCATTCTTAAAAAAACTGGAATCAGAACAAAACACAGCAGCCAATTTACACAGAGTAAGGTCTCACAAACACCAAGGGGTCGTAGAGAGATGCTGAGAGATGTGGATCGGCAGAGAAGTGTCAGGAGAAACAGTGGAGACAACTCTCCTTTGATACATGCCCACCTGGGGACAGGTGGTTTTCAGATCTCTGCCAAAACCTCAGCCCGGCGACTCACTCACAGGCGAGAATGGTAAACGTCAAGGTGTAGCACCAGCCAGGGCTGCTGCGTTCCTGCTAGCAGCTTTTCAGTAACTTGGTCAACTAGTGTGTCCTCCCTCCATCACTATACCTGCAGCAATCCTCTTCCCTCCTCCCCTCACCCATCTCTCCCTCAATCTCTGGCTGTCTACCCCTCCACTATCACTAACCTTCATTCCATTTATCTCCCTCTTCCACAACTACACCTCCATTAATCTCTACCTGTCTAGCCTGCTCCATCTACTGCAACTCTTTCATCCCCCCCGCCTCCCGGCCTATGCCCCTTTCCCTTGCTGTCTGCCTGTCCTAGTTTCCCCCTCTCTCCTTGCCTGATCCCCCCCCCGATCCCTGACTGCAACCCCAGCCTATATCCCCCCCTCCTGCCCACTCCCCCCTCTGCCTGTCAACCCTACCTGCACTCTCCCCAACCTCCCTGTTCCCCTGCCTATTTCTCCCTCTCTAACTACACCTCCCTCTCTCCCTGCCCATTTTCCCCACCCACTTCCCCCCTCGCCAGTTCCTCCCCCTCCCTGCACGTGCCCATCCCCCTCTCCCTTCCTGCCCATCCCAATCACCTTCACCTGCACTCAATGATAACTATTCCATGATAACATTGACTGAGTGAAGGTGACGACACCTTTGCAGTGATATTGTGACCCGTGGATTGCTCTTCACCGGGCAATGTGATTTGTGATTCAAGTATTTATTGTAGAAATCAGGAAAGGTACAAATCCCATTGAGAGCAACAGAATCAACCAGGTACCAGTCTCAATCAACAAAGTTGGATGTTTCTGTTTCTGTGTCTCCTGGCTTCTGGGATTCAGGGTGAATCCAGGATCTAGATCTCCTACATTCAGGGTATCGATGTTCCCAGTTTCCTGTGTCCCGGATGCGCCATGCTCCCAGGTAATTATTCCGGAATGTCAATGACCAGGTCGTCATCTCCTTCCATACCATCGTCATCACTCCCCTCCCCAGTATCACTGAACATCTGGTGAGGGACAGTGCTAAGGATAGTGGTGGGAGGGAGCTTGGAGGAGAGGGTCGAAAGCGGGTCAGAGGGTGAAGAAAATGACATCGTCACGGACTCTGGGTGGCTGGAATGGAGAGGGACTCGTAGCTGGAGAGGGGAGAGTGGGGAGCAAGCGGAGAAAGGGGTGGTGTAAGGGGATATTGTGAGGGGAGGCAAGGGGAGAGGGTGAGGGGGCACAAGCAGAGGAAGGTGGTGCAAGGGGGTACACAAGGGGAGAGGGTGAGGGGGCACAAGCAGAGGAAGGTGGTGCAAGGGGGTACGCAAGGGGAGAGGGTGAGGGGGCACAAGCAGAGGAAGATGGTGCAAGGGGGTACGCAAGGGGAGAGGGTGAGAGGGCACAAGCAGAGGAAGGTGGTGCAAGGGGGTACGCAAGGGGAGAGGGTGAGGGGGCACAAGCAGAGGAAGGTGGTGCAAGGGGGTACGCAAGGGGAGAGGGTGAGGGGGCACAAGCAGAGGAAGGTGGTGCAAGGGGGTACGCAAGGGGAGAGGGTGAGGGGGCACAAGCAGAGGAAGGTGGTGCAAGGGGGTACACAAGGGGAGGCAAGGGGAGAGTGAGGGGCACAAGGGAAGAGGGGGTGCAAGGGAAGAGGGGGCACAAGAGAGGTGGGGCAGGTGGAAGGAAGACAAAGGTGTGGGGGGGATAAAAAGAAAAAAATTAAAGTGTGCTCACTTTCCTGCCCAGCACCATATTTCCATTATTCCCTTACCTTCCCCCCAAACTCTCTTCACATTCACTCCCTTATTCCCACCCCTTTGTCCCCCAATTTCCCCCCTCCTCCCCAACACTCATTTCCCCACTCCCCCGTTCCCATCCTCACTTCTCCACCCTGCCCTCCCCAACCCTGTATCCCCCCCCCCCCCCCTCGATCTGCCCCCTTACCTTTGCCCTCTTGCTTTTCTGGGCCTTAGCCCTTTTCTCCCGTTTAATCTTGTCCGGTTTTGCGCTGGACACTCCCCCAGCCGCAGTTGCCCCCGGGGCGTGAGTGTTGGGGTAGGACGACAGATACTCTGAGGGAAAGGGGCTGAAGGTGGGCGAGGTCATCTGGAAAAGGAGGGCAGAGCAGAGACACTGAGGCCTGGCTCACACACCATTCAATAGCAGACCACCCCCCCCCTCACCAGCCCTCCCGAACTCCAGCATCCAAACCCCAACTCTGAGGCAGCATAACGTAGCCTAACAAAGCAGTGCTCACCAAATCATACCTTCCGGACAATGTCCCAGGCACCACCATTCACCATCTCTGGATGTGTCCTGTCCCACCAGCAGGACTGACCCAGCAGAGGGAACAGCAAACAGTGTACAGCTGGGAGGGAGTTTCCCTGGGAGTCCTCAATATTGACTCCAGATCCCATGAAGTCTTGTGGCTTCAGGTTTAAAGATGTGCAAGGAAACCTCCTGCTGATAACCACACACCGTCCTCCCTCTGCTGCTGGATCAATGGTACTCCATGTTGAACAACACTTAGGGGAAGCACTGAGGATGGTAATGTAATGTTAAAAGATTAAATTGTATGGTCTCTCTAGACATTCATGTAATATTAAAGGGTTAAACTGCGCTGTCTTTGGGTGGGGACAAAAGCCACAAAAGGATGCAGATGATTACCCATTGTAATTTACCTTTCAATTAGACATTACTTCCCTGCTATTGTCAAGTTAAACTATCAATTCAATCGCTTCGATTCAGAAATGCTTTCTGGCCAGAAGTCTGTCATGTATGTATTGTCTTGGGGAAAGCACTGAGTCAAGAAACAAATCCCTAGGTTTAGGGTACGAGCATTTACATTATCCCTGAGGATGAGCTCATCCTGCCATTGTACCTGGGCTAATGTGTGACTGTGAGTTGTCTTGAATGGCATGTGACTGTGGGGGAGTGGCCAGTGTAGCTGTAAGCATTGCCAACCAACCTGTATAAAGGGGACGTGCTTTCCTTGTTGAGTGCGGGGTGTGTGTGCGCGTGTGCGCGCGTGTGCGTGTGTGCGCGCGTGCGTGTGTGCGCGCGTGTGCGTGTGGAGTGGGGGTGGAGGAGGGGTGGTGGTGGTTGGGGGGGCGGGGGGTGTCACCTTGCTTGTCCAAGCTTTTATAAACTTAAACTGTTTCCTTTGTTCAGAGAGGGCTTTTTGCCAAGACCCTGTAAACTCTGCGAGGTGTGCATTAAGCCTGTACTGTAGCGTCTTTAATAAATTTTGTTGCTTTTTCACAGAAACTGGTGTGTTGCAGTTGCATCAAGTATGTAAGGACCTCAGGAGTAAAAAAAACTTAACAGTTAAGGGCACAGAATGTCCTCTGGGTGGGGGACTTCAATGCTTGGCAGCAGGATTACTGATCGAGCTGGTCGGGTCCTAAAGGACGTAGCTGCTAGACTGGGTCTGCGGCAGGTGATGAGGGAACCAACAAGAGGGAAAACATCCTCTGCCAGCTGCAGATGTATCTGTCCATGACAGTATCGGTAAGAGTGACCACCGCACAGTCCTTGTGGAGACAAAATCCCACTTTCACACTGAGAATAATCTCCATCATTTGTGTGTCACTATCACCGTCCTAAATGGGACAGGTTTCAAACAGAGCTAGCAACTCAAGACGGGGCATTCGTGAGGCCCTGTGGGCCATTAACAGCAGCAGAACTGTTCTCCAGCACAATCTACAACCTCAAGGCTGGCAAATCCCCCACTAAACCGTTACACCAAGCCAGGGGCTCAACCCTGGTTCAATGGAGAGTGCACGAGGGCATCCCAGCAGCAGCACCAGCCAGACCTAAAGATGAGGTGTCAACCTGGTGAATCATACAATCCCTACAGTGTGAAAGCAGGCTATTCAGCCCATCGAGTCCACTCCAACTTTCCGAAGAGTATCCTATCCCCCTACCCTATCCGTGTAACTCTGCATTTCCCATGGCCGATCCACCCCAACCTGCATATCCCTGGACATTGTGGAGAAATTTCCCATGGCCGATCCACCCCAACCTGCATATCCCTGGACATTGTGGAGAAATTTCCCATGGCCGATCCACCTAGCCCAGACATCTTTAGACTGTGGGAGGAAACCGGAGCACACAGAGGAAATCCCACACAGACATGGGAGGAATGTGCAAATTCCACACGGACAGTTATCCAGGGTGGAATCGAACCCAGGTCCCTGACGCTGTGAGGCAGCACGGTGGCACAGTGGTTAGCACTGCTGCCTCACAGCGCCGGAGACCCGGGTTCAATTCCCGCCTCAGGCGACTCTGTGTGGAGTTTGCACGTTCTCCCTGTGTCTGCGTGGGTTTCCTTCGGGTGCTCCGGTTTCCTCCCACAGTCCAAAAATGTGCAGGTCAGGGTGAATTGGCCATGCTAAATTGCCCGTAGTGTTAGGTAAGGGGTAGATGTAGATGTAGGGGTATGGGTTGGTTACGCTTCGGCGGGGCGGTGTGGACTTGTTGGGCCGAAGGGCCTGTTTCCACACTGTAAGTAATCTAATCTAATCTAATCAATGCTAACCCCTGAGCCATCATGCCTTCCCGAAGCTATCAATCAGGACTACTCATGCCAGTTGTATTCAGTGATCAGCGATCCCTCAACCAACTGATCAGATCTAAGCTCTGCAGTCCTGCCACATCCGATGAATGGTGGTGGTAGACAATTAAGTAACTCATAGCAGGAGGTGGCTCCACAAATATCCCATCCTCGAGTTACGTGAGTCACACAGCAGGGAAGCAGACCCTTGGGTCGAAATAGGGAGAAAGTGAAAACTGAAGATGCCAGAGATTAGAGTCAAAAAGAGTGGTGCTGGAAAAGCACAGCTGGTCAGGCAGTATCTGAGGACTCTCCTGCTCCTCGGATGCTGCCTGACCAGCTGTGTTTATCCAGCACCACTCTTTTTGACTTTGATGCCTTTGGTCTAGGTAGTCCACACAGACTGTTTCCAAACCAAACGACATGTTCTGCACTTGGCCCACATCCTTCCATGTGTTTCCTATTCCTAAACCCATCCAACTGCCTTTTAAACGCTGTAACTTTACCACTTCCTCTGGCACATCGTTCCACACACACACACACACACACACACACACATCACCCGCTGGATAAAAACATTGTCCCTTATGTCCTTTTTCAAACTTTCTCCTCTCACCTTAAAAATAAGCTGTTATTTTTGAACTCCCCCCCCCCCCCCCCTCCCAACAGCCCAACATGGAAGAGACCATCACATTGTTAACAGCATTCTTCAGCCTGAAGTGGCCAATCCATCTCAGTTGTCCCCACCATCACAGTCCTCAGCCAACTTGATTCACATGATATTGTGAAAGGGCTGGATACTGCAAAGGTTATGGGCCCTGACAACATTCCAGCTATAGTACCGAAGACTGGTGCTCCAGAACTTGCAGCTTCCCCTAGCCAAGCTCTTCCAGTACAGTTACAACACTGGCAACTACTCAACAATGTGGAAAATTGCCCAGGTATGTCCTGTACATAAAAAAAATGACAAACCCAACCTGGCCAATTACTGTCCCATCAATCATCAGGGCGGCACGATGGCAGGGGGTTCAATTCCCGCCTCAGGCAACTGTCTGTGTGGAGTTTGCACGTTCTCCCCGTGTCTGCGTGGGTTTCCTCCGGGTGCTCTGGTTTCCTCCCGCACTCCAAAGATGTGCAAGTTAGGTGATTTGGCCATGCTAAATTGCCCGTAGTGTTAGGTCAGGGGTTAATTTAGGGGAATGGGTCTAGGTGGGTTGCTCTTCAGAGGGTTGGTGTGGACCTGTTGGGCTGAAGGGCCTGTTTCCACACTGTAGGGAATCTAATCTAATCTAAAGCAAGCACCTGCTCAGCAATAACCTGTTCAGTGAGGCCCAGTTCCCCTGGGGCCACTCAGCTCCTGACTTCATTACAGCCTTGGTTCAAACATGGACAAAAGAGCTGAATTCCAGAGGGAAACAGGGGCATGATATCCCTGGACATCGAGGTAGCACTTGACTGACTGTGGCATCAAGGAGCCCTAGCAAAACTGGAATCAATGGGTATCGGAGATAAACTCTGCACTGTTGTGCTACTGAGACTTTATAAAGCTCTGGTTAGGCCCCATTTGGAGTACTGTGTCCAGTTTTGGACCCCAGACCTCAGGAAGGACATACTGGCACTGGAACGTGTCCAGCGGAGATTCACACGGATGATCCCTGGAATGGTAGGTCTAACATATGAGGAACAGCTGAGGATCCTGGGATTGTATTCATTGGAGTTAAGAAGATTAAGGGGAGACTTAATAGAGACGTACAAGATAATACATGGCTTGGAGAGGGTGGACGCTAGGAAATTGTTTCCGTTAGGTGAGGAGACTAGGACCCATGGACACAGCTTTAGAATTAGAGGGGGTAAATTCAGAACAGAAATACGGAGACATTTCTTCAGCCAGAGAGTGGTGGGCCTGTGGAATTCATTGCCGCAGAGTGCAGTGGAGGTCGGGACGTTAAATCTCTTCAAGGCAGAGATTGATAGATTCTTGTTGTCTCGAGGAATTAAGGGCTACGGGGAGAATGCGGGTAAGTGGAGTTGAAATGCCCATCAGCCATGATTGAATGGCGGAGTGGACTCGATGGGCCAAATGGCCTTACTTCCACTCTTATGTCTTATGGTCTTATACTTGACACATTGGGAAGATGGTTCTGGTTGTTGGAGGTCAGTCATCTCTCTGACAAACACAGCAAGATGGTAGTCCCGGGAACAGATCCTAGACCAACACAAGCCCAGCCAACGCTATGGCCCATCCCTAACTCAGCCCCAGCCTGTTACCCCCCTTCATCAGCCGCACAAGCATCGAGACCCAGTGTGACTCACCGAGCTGAGGTACGGCGACTGAGTTGGAGTTGGAGTTTGAGAGTGCGAATACGCCAAGGTGGCCTGCAGGGTCAGTGAGGATGGTGAAGGAGAGGCAGAACCTCCGAGCTGGGGACTTCTCTTCCTGAGAGGGAACAGCAAGAGAATTACTGACCAGGATCGGTGAGGAATGGACCACCGTCCCAATTACTGACCAGGATCGGTGAGGAATGGACCACCGTCCCAATTACTGACCAGGATCGGTGAGGAATGGACCACCGTCCCAATTACTGACCAGGATCGGTGAGGAATGGACCACCGTCCCAATTACTGACCAGGATCGGTGAGGAATGGACCACCGTCCCAATTACTGACCAGGATCGGTGAGGAATGGACCACCGTCCCAATTACTGACCAGGATCGGTGAGGAATGGACCACCGTCCCAATTACTGACCAGGATCGGTGAGGAATGGGTCACCGTCCCAATTACTGACCAGGATCGGTGAGGAATGGACCACCGTCCCAATTACTGACCAGGATCGGTGAGGAATGGACCACCGTCCCAATTACTGACCAGGATCGGTGAGGAATGGACCACCGTCCCAATTACTGACCAGGATCGGTGAGGAATGGACCACCGTCCCAATTACTGACCAGGATCGGTGAGGAATGGACCACCGTCCCAATTACTGACCAGGATCGGTGAGGAATGGACCACCGTCCCAATTACTGACCAGGATCGGTGAGGAATGGACCACCGTCCCAATTACTGACCAGGATCGGTGAGGAATGGACCACCGTCCCAATTACTGACCAGGATCGGTGAGGAATGGACCACCGTCCCAATTACTGACCAGGATCGGTGAGGAATGGACCACCGTCCCAATTACTGACCAGGATCGGTGAGGAATGGACCACCGTCCCAATTACTGACCAGGATCGGTGAGGAATGGACCACCGTCCCAATTACTGACCAGGATCGGTGAGGAATGGACCACCGTCCCAATTACTGACCAGGATCGGTGAGGAATGGACCACCGTCCCAATTACTGACCAGGATCGGTGAGGAATGGACCACCGTCCCAATTACTGACCAGGATCGGTGAGGAATGGACCACCGTCCCAATTACTGACCAGGATCGGTGAGGAATGGGTCACCGTCCCAATTACTGACCAGGATCGGTGAGGAATGGACCACCGTCCCAATTACTGACCAGGATCGGTGAGGAATGGACCACCGTCCCAATTACTGACCAGGATCGGTGAGGAATGGACCACCGTCCCAATTACTGACCAGGATCGGTGAGGAATGGGTCACCGTCCCAATTACTGACCAGGATCGGTGAGGAATGGACCACCGTCCCAATTACTGACCAGGATCGGTGAGGAATGGACCACCGTCCCAATTACTGACCAGGATCGGTGAGGAATGGGTCACCGTCCCAATTACTGACCAGGATCGGAGAGGAATGGACCACCGTCCCAATTACTGACCAGGATCGGTGAGGAATGGACCACCGTCCCAATTACTGACCAGGATCGGTGAGGAATGGGTCACCGTCCCAATTACTGACCAGGATCGGTGAGGAATGGACCACCGTCCCAATTACTGACCAGGATCGGTGAGGAATGGACCACCGTCCCAATTACTGACCAGGATCGGTGAGGAATGGACCACCGTCCCAATTACTGACCAGGATCGGTGAGGAATGGACCACCGTCCCAATTATTGACCAGGATCGGTGAGGAATGGACCACCGTCCCAATTACTGACCAGGATCGGTGAGGAATGGACCACTTTCCCAATTACTGACCAGGATCGGTGAGGAATGGACCACCGTCCCAATTACTGACCAGGATCGGTGAGGAATGGACCACCGTCCCAATTACTGACCAGGATCGGTGAGGAATGGACCACCGTCCCAATTACTGACCAGGATCGGTGAGGAATGGACCACCGTCCCAATTACTGACCAGGATCGGTGAGGAATGGACCACCGTCCCAATTACTGACCAGGATCGGTGAGGAATGGACCACCGTCCCAATTACTGACCAGGATCGGTGAGGAATGGACCACCGTCCCAATTACTGACCAGGATCGGTGAGGAATGGGTCACCGTCCCAATTACTGACCAGGATCGGTGAGGAATGGACCACTGTCCCAATTACTGACCAGGATCGGTGAGGAATGGACCACCGTCCCAATTACTGACCAGGATCGGTGAGGAATGGGTCACCGTCCCAATTACTGACCAGGATCGGTGAGGAATGGGTCACCGTCCCAATTACTGACCAGGATCGGTGAGGAATGGGTCACCGTCCCAATTACTGACCAGGATCGGTGAGGAATGGGTCACCGTCCCAATTACTGACCAGGATCGGTGAGGAATGGGTCACCGTCCCAATTACTGACCAGGATCGGTGAGGAATGGACCACCGTCCCAATTACTGACCAGGATCGGTGAGGAATGGGTCACCGTCCCAATTACTGACCAGGATCGGTGAGGAATGGGTCACCGTCCCAATTACTGACCAGGATCGGTGAGGAATGGACCACCGTCCCAATTACTGACCAGGATCGGTGAGGAATGGGTCACCGTCCCAATTACTGACCAGGATCGGTGAGGAATGGACCACCGTCCCAATTACTGACCAGGATCGGTGAGGAATGGACCACCGTCCCAATTACTGACCAGGATCGGTGAGGAATGGACCACCGTCCCAATTACTGACCAGGATCGGTGAGGAATGGGTCACCGTCCCAATTACTGACCAGGATCGGTGAGGAATGGGTCACCGTCCCAATTACTGACCAGGATCGGTGAGGAATGGACCACTGTCCCAATTACTGACCAGGATCGGTGAGGAATGGGTCACCGTCCCAATTACTGACCAGGATCGGTGAGGAATGGACCACCGTCCCAATTACTGACCAGGATCGGTGAGGAATGGACCACCGTCCCAATTACTGACCAGGATCGGTGAGGAATGGACCACCGTCCCAATTACTGACCAGGATCGGTGAGGAATGGACCACTGTCCCAATTACTGACCAGGATCGGTGAGGAATGGACCACCGTCCCAATTACTGACCAGGATCGGTGAGGAATGGACCACTGTCCCAATTACTGACCAGGATCGGTGAGGAATGGACCACCGTCCCAATTACTGACCAGGATCGGTGAGGAATGGGTCACCGTCCCAATTACTGACCAGGATCGGTGAGGAATGGACCACCGTCCCAATTACTGACCAGGATCGGTGAGGAATGGACCACCGTCCCAATTACTGACCAGGATCGGTGAGGAATGGGTCACCGTCCCAATTACTGACCAGGATCGGTGAGGAATGGACCACCGTCCCAATTACTGACCAGGATCGGTGAGGAATGTGTAACCGTCCCAATTACTGACCAGGATCGGAGAGGCATGGACCACCGTCCCAATTACTGACCAGGATCGGTGAGGAATGGACCACCGTCCCAATTACTGACCAGGATCGGTGAGGAATGGGTCACCGTCCCAATTACTGACCAGGATCGGTGAGGAATGGACCACCGTCCCAATTACTGACCAGGATCGGTGAGGAATGGTCCACCGTCCCAATTACTGACCAGGATCGGTGAGGAATGGACCACCGTCCCAATTACTGACCAGGATCGGTGAGGAATGGACCACCGTCCCAATTACTGACCAGGATCGGTGAGGAATGGACCACCGTCCCAATAACTGACCAGGATCGGTGAGGAATGGACCACCGTCCCAATTACTGACCAGGATCGGTGAGGAATGGACCACCGTCCCAATTACTGACCAGGATCGGTGAGGAATGGACCACTGTCCCAATTACTGACCAGGATCGGTGAGGAATGGACCACCGTCCCAATTACTGACCAGGATCGGTGAGGAATGGACCACTGTCCCAATTACTGACCAGGATCGGTGAGGAATGGACCACCGTCCCAATTACTGACCAGGATCGGTGAGGAATGGACCACTGTCCCAATTACTGACCAGGATCGGTGAGGAATGGACCACCGTCCCAATTACTGACCAGGATCGGTGAGGAATGGGTCACCGTCCCAATTACTGACCAGGATCGGTGAGGAATGGACCACCGTCCCAATTACTGACCAGGATCGGTGAGGAATGGACCACCGTCCCAATTACTGACCAGGATCGGTGAGGAATGGGTCACCGTCCCAATTACTGACCAGGATCGGTGAGGAATGGACCACCGTCCCAATTACTGACCAGGATCGGTGAGGAATGTGTCACCGTCCCAATTACTGACCAGGATCGGAGAGGCATGGACCACCGTCCCAATTACTGACCAGGATCGGTGAGGAATGGACCACCGTCCCAATTACTGACCAGGATCGGTGAGGAATGGGTCACCGTCCCAATTACTGACCAGGATCGGTGAGGAATGGACCACCGTCCTAATTACTGACCAGGATCGGTGAGGAATGGTCCACCGTCCCAATTACTGACCAGGATCGGTGAGGAATGGACCACCGTCCCAATTACTGACCAGGATCGGTGAGGAATGGACCACCGTCCCAATTACTGACCAGGATCGGTGAGGAATGGACCACCGTCCCAATAACTGACCAGGATCGGTGAGGAATGGACCACCGTCCCAATTACTGACCAGGATCGGTGAGGAATGGACCACCGTCCCAATTACTGACCAGGATCGGTGAGGAATGGATCCCCAGTGCCCCGACTCCACCCCCCATCCCCCATCTCCACCTCCCCCCCCACCCCCCCACTCCGGTGCCCCGACTCCACCCCCACCTCCCTCTCCCATCTCCCTCCCCCCCCACCTCCCCCACCCCCACCTCCCTCTCCCCCCCCCCCACCTCCCCCACCCCCACCTCCCTCTCCCCCCCCCCCCACCTCCCTCTCCCCCCCCCCCACCTCCCTCTCCCCCCCCCCCCACCTCCCCCACCCCCACCTCCCTCTCCCCCCCCCCACCTCCCCCCCCCCACCTCCCCCACCCCCACCTCCCTCTCCCCCCCCCCCCACCTCCCTCTCCCCCCCCCCCCACCTCCCCCACCCCCACCTCCCTCTCCCCCCCCCCACCTCCCTCTCCCCCCCCCACCTCCCCCACCCCCACCTCCCTCTCCCCCCCCCCCACCTCCCCCACCCCCACCTCCCTCTCCCCCCCCCCACCTCCCCCACCCCCACCTCCCTCTCCCCCCCCCCCCCACCTCCCCCACCCCCACCTCCCTCTCCCCCCCCCACCTCCCCCACCCCCACCTCCCTCTCCCCTCTCCCCCCCCCCACCTCCCCCACCCCCACCTCCCTCTCCCCCCCCCCCCACCTCCCCCACCCCCACCTCCCTCTCCCCCCACCCCCCCAGTGCCCTGACTCCACCCCCCACACCCACAGTGCCCTGACTCCACCTCCCACTCCTCCCCACCCCCACCCCCCGGCCCCGTCCTGACCCCCAGCTCCAACGCTCCTTGGAGCCTGATCTTCACCTCTCCTGGATCCTGATCCTGCCCCCAACCCAGCTCCTCCTCCCCTCCCGCACTCTGACCCTAACCCCCCCAGCTGATGACCCTGCACCACCAATCACCAATACCCACTGAACTGGACCCTGCTCCCTAACCCATCCAACCCTGACCCTGCCCCCCCCCCAAACACTCTAACCCTGCTCCCTCGGCAATCCCCTCAACTGCTTCAACCCTGACCCCCGCCCCCCCCAAACACCCCCAACAGACAGAGCACAGGACGATTCCAGGACAGTGGTACTCACTTCTTCAGGACGGGGGTGTCTAGGGGCTTCGGGCCCTCACACTCACTGTTTTCCGATGAGGCAGTTGCTCCCGAATCTGTAAGGAATAGGAAATGTCAGAGTTTACGGGGAGGTACAGTGTGGGGGAGGGGAGGCACACAGGACCTGAGGGGGGAGGGGAGAGAGGAGGGCACTGGTGGGGGGATGGAATGGGAGGGGTTGTGGGGAAGAGTACAGCCAAGGGTGGGGGATATGGAGCAGAGCGGTGGAAGGGGAGCTGGGTGCAGGGGTGAGGAACAAAGTGAAACATAAAAGTGGGAAAAGGTCTGAACGGAACAATAAATTCCAGCAGTGACTGGGGGAGGGAACGAATAGCCTCTTCCAAAGTGAATCAGCCCCAACACACCCCCTCCCTTACAACACCAATCAGCCCCAACACACCCCCTCCCTTACAACACCAATCAGCCCCAACACACCCCCTCCCTTACAACACCAATCAGCCCCAACACACCCCCTCCCTTACAACACCAATCAGCCCAACACACCCCCTCCCTTACAACACCAATCAGCCCCAACACACCCCCTCCCTTACAACACCAATCAGCCCCAACACACCCCCTCCCTTACAACACCAATCAGCCCCAACACACCCCCTCCCTTACAACACCAATCAGCCCCAACACACCCCCTCCCTTACAACACCAATCAGCCCCAACACACCCCCTCCCTTACAACACCAATCAGCCCCAACACACCCCCTCCCTTACAACACCAATCAGCCCCAACACACCCCCTCCCTTACAACACCAATCAGCCCCAACACACCCCCTCCCTTACAACACCAATCAGCCCCAACACACCCCCTCCCTTACAACACCAATCAGCCCCAACACACCCCCTCCCTTACAACACCAATCAGCCCCAACACACCCCCTCCCTTACAACACCAATCAGCCCCAACACACCCCCTCCCTTACAACACCAATCAGCCCCAACACACCCCCTCCCTTACAACACCAATCAGCCCCAACACACCCCCCTCCCTTACAACACCAATCAGCCCCAACACACCCCCTCCCTTACAACACCAATCAGCCCCAACACACCCCCTCCCTTACAACACCAATCAGCCCCAACACACCCCCTCCCTTACAACACCAATCAGCCCCAACACACCCCCTCCCTTACAACACCAATCAGCCCCAACACACCCCCTCCCTTACAACACCAATCAGCCCCAACACACCCCCTCCCTTACAACACCAATCAGCCCCAACACACCCCCTCCCTTACAACACCAATCAGCCCCAACACACCCCCTCCCTTACAACACCAATCAGCCCCAACACACCCCCTCCCTTACAACACCAATCAGCCCCAACACACCCCCTCCCTTACAACACCAATCAGCCCCAACACACCCCCTCCCTTACAACACCAATCAGCCCCAACACACCCCCTCCCTTACAACACCAATCAGCCCCAACACACCCCCTCCCTTACAACACCAATCAGCCCCAACACACCCCCTCCCTTACAACACCAATCAGCCCCAACACACCCCCTCCCTTACAACACCAATCAGCCCCAACACACCCCCTCCCTTACAACACCAATCAGCCCCAACACACCCCCTCCCTTACAACACCAATCAGCCCCCAACACACCCCCCCTCCCTTACAACACCAATCAGCCCCAACACACCCCCTCCCTTACAACACCAATCAGCCCCAACACACCCCCTCCCTTA
>NW_027311169.1:30000-34017 GCF_047496795.1 Chiloscyllium punctatum | reverse complement strand
CCCCGGTCGACAGACCCACCGGGAGCACGGCGAGCCCGCTCGCCACACGCGGTTCCACGCACACCCCCGAGGGGGGGCGGGGAGGGCCGCGGCGGGAGGGCGCGGCAGCGGTCGCTTCCCTCGACTCCGGGGGGTACGGCGAAGGATGTTGCCAGGGGGCTATAACACTCGCCGCACGGAGCGGCGAGCCACCTTCCAAAGCCACCGGCCTTCCCAGCCGACCCGAAGCCGGTCGCGGCGCACCACCACTGGAGGAAATGCGCCCGGCGACAGCCGTGCCCGCGCGGGGAGCGGTCCCAGCAGAGGAGATCCGCCAGACCCCCAACGCGACCGACCGGAGCCGCCCGAGTTGAATCCTCCGGGCGGACTGCGCGGACCACACCCGTTTACCTCTTGACGGTTTCACGCCCTCTTGAACTCTCTCTTCAAAGTTCTTTTCAACTTTCCCTTACGGTACTTGTTGACTATCGGTCTCGTGCCAGTATTTAGCCTTAGATGGAGTTTACCACCCGCTTTGGGCTGCATTCACAAGCAACCCGACTCCAAGAAGACGCGATCTCGACCCGCCTCTCACCGCCACTGGCCTCACACCGTCCTCAGGCTAGGCCTCGATCAGGAGGACTGGGGCGACTGGGCACCGTCGAAGAAAGCGCTTCTGTACGCCACATTTCCCTCGCCCGTCAAGCGAGCGGGGATTCGGCGCTGGGCTCTTCCCTGTTCACTCGCAGTTACTAAGGGGAATCCTTGTTAGTTTCTTTTCCACCGCTTAGTAATATGCTTAAATTCAGCGGGTTGTCGCGTCTGATCTGAGGTCGTACCCAGAGTCAGAGGATGGCCAGGCCGCACCGCCAGCGTGCGAATCCCCCCGCACCACCTCTTAGTGGGCCGGCAACGTCTCACCGCGGACGGGGAGTTTGGCCGACGCCGCGACGGTCAGAGAGCCAGCCACCCGCACGTCGCTCACCACCCTTGGCCAGCGATGGTGTCGACGAGTGGCCGCCCCTGCCGCCTCCAGCGCCGCCGCGTCCACGCGCGGGGACGTGCTCGGCGCAATTCCACGGGACCGGAGACCCTCCCCCGTCCACGGCGGGAGGCGAAACTCGGAAGTGCCGGCTGCTTACTCGAGCGGAAGGGTCAGCCTGATTCCTGCCTTGCCGGAGGCCCGGTCGCGGGGGGTGACGACCCGCCGCCCCGGGACGTGCGAGGCCACCAGCAGACAGAGACTGCCCGACGGTCAGAGAGAGGGAGAGAGGAGTGCCGAGGCTCAAGTGGCGAACGGTCGCGCAGGCACGCCACGCACATCGATCGCCAGCCGCGGAACGGCACGGCCTTCAGTGGGGCCGGCGGGCGACGCCGCTCCTGAACCCAGCGGCCCCGAGCCGGACGAGTTGAGGAAGGCACGCCGACGGTGACAGGGTACGGAAGACACAGCGGTGGCCTTCTGGCGACTTGGCCCCCGACAGCCCGACGTTCCGCCGTCCTCCCGATGGCCAGGAGGACCGTGCGGGGGTCGGCCGACGGCGTGGTAGGTGTGCCTGCACGGTGACGGAGCACACACCACGCCCGCCAACCCCTCCGTACCTCCCGAGACCGGTGGCAGGACGGAGCGGAAAACGTGCGGACTGAACGGGAGAGCCAAGAGCCAGCGATCCACGCGCGTGCGACCGTCCAAGTCACAGCGTTCGACGAAAACCTCCTCCCTCGGCCAGGCACTCGGCGCCAGCAGGGGAGACAGGATCAGACGCCCCGCCGGCCACTTAAGGCCGAGGACGAACCACGAGACGGGCGGCTGCAGCAGCGGGCGGCCTGCAGCTCCCAGCACTCTCAATCGATCAACCATCGAGTCGGGTCAGCGTGTCAAACCGGCGAGCTCCACGGTCAGGCCGGCGGCGCACCAGCACCGGACCTCCGCGGCTCCCTTCACTCTTTCCACTGCCAGCCAACCGAGAGACGGACCCAATGCGGACGTGCAGAGCTTAGGCAGACCCCCCACTGGAGGCTCAACACTTCGTGGCAGCTCCGTGTCCCAGAGACCAGGAGGGTTGGCACACACACACAGTGTGAACCACCGACAGCCATTCTGGGACCGGTGACAGCCGTGCTGGCCCCACTGCCACGACACAGACGGACGCCAGGCCGCGCTCCCCGGCGGGGGGATGGCGTCGAGCCTGACGAACGGAATGTGCAGGGTGGGGGGGAAAGGCCAAGCGCTCCGACGCCGGAGGGCTCCGGAGTCTGAACTTAGGGGGACAAAGAGGACGGGTCCTCTGCGACACCCCAGCCGCGCTCTCGCCAGCCAAGGCGAGTGCGATTGATTGCCAAACGACCCTCAGACAGGCGTGGCCCCGGAAGAACCCGGGGCCGCAAAGTGCGTTCAAAGTGTCGATGATCAATGTGTCCTGCAATTCACATTAATTCTCGCAGCTAGCTGCGTTCGTCATCGACGCACGAGCCGAGTGATCCACCGTCAAGAGTTGTCTGAGTTTGTTTTAGGTCTCTCCCTCGCCAGAGGAAAGCGACCCGACCGCACATACGCTCCCCACCTTGAGCTACAGCCACCTGCACGCCGGCGTGCGGGCGGAGCAGGGTGGCGTGAAGCGATGGGGAGCACCATCCTGGTGCGGCCCGCAGAAACATACGTCTATTGGGGGGAGGAGGACAGGGCGCCCAAGAGGCGATGCGTGCCCCAACGCACCGCAGCGACGGAGGCAGGATCACCGCCACCATGTCGCCCGCCTAGTATCACGAGGCGTGCAGCAGCTTTGCCCTAGGAAAAGCAGAGGCGGGAACGGGCACCGGCCATCGGTTCGGCAGCGTCACTGACGCGTGCACGTGGGCGCGTGTCGGCGAGCGGACTTCCTGCGAGGAGGCGGGGGCGGCACTCGCCCGAGCAGACGCCCGCCCGGCCCAGCCACCGCCGAGGTGGACTGGGAGTCGCGGCAACGGCTCGTCATACTCGTTCCCACACTCACAGCGCAGCTTGCCCGCAAGCCACCGACCACCGATCGACGCCAGGCGCCCCGACCGAGAGCGGGATCGCTCGTTCGCCCTGCTGGCAGTTCGCTGGGGATCACTACTGCACGGAGCTCGGAGACCGACGGCGGCAACTCGAGAGTCTTTAAACCACCACCCCCATCCCGCAAGTGCAAAGAGGCTGTATACGCACAGACGGGTGAGGGGAATAGGTACCCCGTCGGGTTTGAAGGGAGCGTGACTAGATAGCAACGATGTAAACCCAGCCGATTTGGGAGCGAAAGACCGGCGCCTGCATCACCGGCTTCGTTTCCCGTGGCTGGAGAGTACACCGAAACCCTCCGTCTGTCGCGAGCTCCCGACGACGCGGTGCCGCCAAGCAGCAGGGCCGGACCTGGTGTGGCTCCCCTCGTCGATCACAGACCGGTCGGCACTACTGACGAGACGGTGGAACGGGCTTCGCCCCTTGTGACGAAGGGTGATGCGAACCCGCCCGCCCGCGTGCGTTCGGGGTGGACTCGGCAAACGGAGATTTGAAATCGAAAGTGTCCTCCTGCCCCGCGCAGGTAGGCGCCCAACAGTTGTGGGGGGTTTGGCGGTGACCACGGCTGCAGGGCCTGCTACCCCGACGAGCTCTCCTGCTGGCCCCGAAACCACCCTCGCGAGACAAGTTGAAACGGAAACGGGCGTACCCCCAAGCCGACGATCCTTTCTATTTGTTACTTTTTTTTTCACTTGCTCGAGTTGTGGGGATTTGGCGGTGACCACGGCTGCAGGGCCTGCTACCCCGACGAGCTCTCCTGCTGGCCCCGAAACCACCCTCGCGAGACAAGTTGAAACGGAAACGGGCGTACCCCCAAGCCGACAGAGATCCTTTCTTATTTGTTACTTTTTTTTTTCACTTGCTCGAGTTGTGGGGGTTTGGCGGTGACCACGGCTGCAGGGCCTGCTACCCCGACGAGCTCTCCTGCTGGCCCCGAAACCACCCTCGCGAGACAAGTTGAAACGGAAACGGGCGTACCCCCAAGCCGACGATCCTTTCTT
>NW_027311169.1:12500-25000 GCF_047496795.1 Chiloscyllium punctatum | reverse complement strand
CGGAAAGAGCCGGGTAAGCCTTTCAAAAGATTCGACCACGTGCCGAAAACTTTAGACTTCCGTGAGCTCTCCGGCTTGCACCGAGACCCGAAGTCGACGTGCGAAGCACCACGGGACCCCTTTCGCCTGCAGGTCCCGAGCCGCCTTTATTTGCTGTTACGAGCATCGTGTGCCCCATACCTGCGTGACGAGCACCGCAGGGCGGCAGAGCCATCGCACTTGGCCGGGTGGCAGAGGAGGACCCGACTATTCACAGATAGCGGCCCAACGACTCCCAGAGCCGGTCGTGCGGCGCGCGAGGTCTGCTCTCTTCACAAGAGGCTTTATTAGGGAGTGCTAAGGCAAGGTTCTGTGCCCTCCACCCTCATCGCAACACCCATGGGAGCCTCCGGTCGTCAATAGACCGCCGCACCGGCCTCTGACTGACTCTCAGAATGGACGGAAAGAGCCGGGTAAGCCTTTCAAAAGATTCGACCACGTGCCGAAAACTTTAGACTTCCGTGAGCTCTCCGGCTTGCACCGAGACCCGAAGTCGACGTGCGAAGCACCACGGGACCCCTTTCGCCTGCAGGTCCCGAGCCGCCTTTATTTGCTGTTACGAGCATCGTGTGCCCCATACCTGCGTGACGAGCACCGCAGGGCGGCAGAGCCATCGCACTTGGCCGGGTGGCAGAGGAGGACCAGACTATTCACAGATAGCGGCCCAACGACTCCCAGAGCCGGTCGTGCGGCGCGCGAGGTCTGCTCTCTTCACAAGAGGCTTTATTAGGGAGTGCTAAGGCAAGGTTCTGTGCCCTCCACCCTCATCGCAACACCCATGGGAGCCTCCGGTCGTCAATAGACCGCCGCACCGGCCTCTGACTGACTCTCAGAATGGACGGAAAGAGCCGGGTAAGCCTTTCAAAAGATTCGACCACGTGCCGAAAACTTTAGACTTCCGTGAGCTCTCCGGCTTGCACCGAGACCCGAAGTCGACGTGCGAAGCACCACGGGACCCCTTTCGCCTGCAGGTCCCGAGCCGCCTTTATTTGCTGTTACGAGCATCGTGTGCCCCATACCTGCGTGACGAGCACCGCAGGGCGGCAGAGCCATCGCACTTGGCCGGGTGGCAGAGGAGGACCCGACTATTCACAGATAGCGGCCCAACGACTCCCAGAGCCGGTCGTGCGGCGCGCGAGGTCTGCTCTCTTCACAAGAGGCTTTATTAGGGAGTGCTAAGGCAAGGTTCTGTGCCCTCCACCCTCATCGCAACACCCATGGGAGCCTCCGGTCGTCAATAGACCGCCGCACCGGCCTCTGACTGACTCTCAGAATGGACGGAAAGAGCCGGGTAAGCCTTTCAAAAGATTCGACCACGTGCCGAAAACTTTAGACTTCCGTGAGCTCTCCGGCTTGCACCGAGACCCGAAGTCGACGTGCTAAGCACCACGGGACCCCTTTCGCCTGCAGGTCCCGAGCCGCCTTTATTTGCTGTTACGAGCATCGTGTGCCCCATACCTGCGTGACGAGCACCGCAGGGCGGCAGAGCCATCGCACTTGGCCGGGTGGCAGAGGAGGACCAGACTATTCACAGATAGCGGCCCAACGACTCCCAGAGCCGGTCGTGCGGCGCGCGAGGTCTGCTCTCATCACAAGAGGCTTTAGGGAGTGCTCAGGCAAGGGTCAGCCCGCAGCCTTCCTGGCAACACCCAGGGGAACCAGGCCACTCGCGTCTCTCGCCTTCATTTTCGACACGAGCGCCTGCGGAGGGCCACCACCCCCTCCGATTGTCAAGAGACCTCCGCACCGGCCTCTGACTTACTCTCAGAATGGACGGAAAGAGCCGGGTAAGCCTTTGAAAAGATTCGACCACGTGCCGAAAACTTTAGACTTCCGTGAGCTCTCCGGCTTGCACCGAGACCCGAAGTCGACGTGCTTAGCACCACGGGACCCCTTTCGCCTGCAGGTCCCGAGCCGCCTTTTATTTTTGTTACGAGTATCGTGTTCCCCAAACCTGGGTGACGAGCACCGCAGGGCGGCAGAGCCATCGCGCTTGTCCGGGTGGCAGAGGAGGACCAGACTATTCACAAATAGCGGCCCAACGACTCCCAGAGCCGGTCGTGCGGCAGGCGAGGTCTGCTCTCATCACAAGAGGCTTTAGGGAGTGCTCAGGCAACGGTCAGCCCGCAGCCTTCTTGGCAACACCCAAGGGAACCAGGCCACTCGCGTCTCTCGCCTTCATTTTGGACACGAGCGCCTGTGGAGGGACGGCCGGAGTCAACGTGGGGTTTGCCCGCCCTCCAATAGTGTCAAAAGACCGCCGCACAAGTCTCTGACTGACTCTTAGAACAGACAGAAAGAGTTTGTCAAATCTGTCAAAAAATTGACAAAGTGTCAAAAATTCGACTTCCAAGAGCTCTCCGGCATGCACTCATACCTGTCATTAAAGTGCTATGCCCGTGGAACCGTTTTTCGGATGCCTTTCAGAACGGTCCCGCGCCGCCATTTTGTTCTAAAAATCGTGTTCCCATATATCTCCGGGTACCCCGCCAACCTCACTGCGGAAAAACTACAAGTGGCACTGAATGGGTCTGAATTCCAAATTTGACTGCATCGGTCTGGAACTCGGTCCGGTCAAAACCGTTTGGATTTTTCTCGGTCCGGACTTCCGCGACAGACAAAGTTAAAGTTTTCGGGCTGCAGGCACAAAACGACAGCTGGCCATTTGCCGGGCTCAATTCACCCAATTCCTCCGGCACTTCGGAGCACATGTTCGGTGTAAGTTTGCGAATCTTTCCCGATGCTGCAGCATTTTCCTCCGCTGACACTTAGAATATTTTTCACACTTTGCTGAAAATTTTTCTAAGTGTTTTTTTCCAAGTTTTCCTGGTTACTGATTTCTTCTTTTTAAACATTTTTCTAAGTTTTTCTGGTTACTGATTTCTTCTTTTTAAACATTTTTCGCAGTTTGTCTGGTTACTGATTTCTTCTTTTTAAACATTTTTCGCCGTTTTTCTGGTTACTGATTTCTTCTTTTTAAACATTTTTCGCCGTTTTTCTGGTTACTGATTTCTTCT
The DNA here is from genome assembly GCF_047496795.1 of Chiloscyllium punctatum. Lineage (NCBI taxonomy): Eukaryota > Metazoa > Chordata > Chondrichthyes > Orectolobiformes > Hemiscylliidae > Chiloscyllium > Chiloscyllium punctatum. The sequence goes on along the minus strand of NW_027311169.1, from coordinate 21,944 downwards.
TTTTAAACATTTTTCTAAGTTTTTCTGGTTACTCATTTCTTCTTTTTAAACATTTTTCTAAGTTTTTCTGGTTACTGATTTCTTCTTTTTAAACGTTTTTCTGGTTACTCATTTCTTCTTTTTAAACATTTTTCTAAGTTTTTCTGGTTACTCACTTCTTCTTTTTAAACATTTTTCGCCGTTTTTCTGGTTACTGATTTCTTCTTTTTAAACATTTTTCTAAGTTTTTCTGGTTACTCATTTCTTCTTTTTAAACATTTTTCTAAGTTTTTCTGGTTACTCATTTCTTCTTTTTAAACATTTTTCTAAGTTTTTCTGGTTACTGATTTCTTCTTTTTAAACATTTTTCTAAGTTTTTCTGGTTACTGATTTCTTCTTTTTAAACATTTTTCTAAGTTTTCCTGGTTACTCATTTCTTCTTTTTAAACATTTTTCTAAGTTTTCCTGGTTACTCATTTCTTCTTTTTAAACATTTTTCTAAGTTTTCCTGGTTACTGATTTCTTCTTTTTAAACATTTTTCGCAGTTTTTCTGGTTACTGATTTCTTCTTTTTAAACATTTTTTCGCAGTTTGTCTGGTTACTGATTTCTTCTTTTTAAACATTTTTCGCCGTTTTTCTGGTTACTGATTTCTTCTTTTTAAACATTTTTCGCCGTTTTTCTGGTTACTGATTTCTTCTTTTTAAGCATTTTTCTAAGTTTTTCTGGTTACTCATTTCTTCTTTTTAAACATTTTTCTAAGTTTTTCTGGTTACTGATTTCTTCTTTTTAAACATTTTTCTAAGTTTTTCTGGTTACTCATTTCTTCTTTTTAAACATTTTTCTAAGTTTTTCTGGTTACTCACTTCTTCTTTTTAAACATTTTTCTAAGTTTTTCTGGTTACTGATTTCTTCTTTTTAAACATTTTTCGCCGTTTTTCTGGTTACTGATTTCTTCTTTTTAAACATTTTTCTAAGTTTTTCTGGTTACTCATTTCTTCTTTTTAAACATTTTTCTAAGTTTTTCTGGTTACTGATTTCTTCTTTTTAAACATTTTTCTAAGTTTTCCTGGTTACTGATTTCTTCTTTTTAAACATTTTTCGCAGTTTTTCTGGTTACTGATTTCTTCTTTTTAAACATTTTTCTAAGTTTTCCTGGTTACTGATTTCTTCTTTTTAAACATTTTTCGCAGTTTTTCTGGTTACTGATTTCTTCTTTTTAAACATTTTTCTAAGTTTTTCTGGTTACTGATTTCTTCTTTTTAAACATTTTTCTAAGTTTTTCTGGTTACTCACTTCTTCTTTTTAAACATTTTTCTAAGTTTTCCTGGTTACTGATTTCTTCTTTTTAAACATTTTTCGCAGTTTGTCTGGTTACTGATTTCTTCTTTTTAAACATTTTTCGCAGTTTTTCTGGTTACTGATTTCTTCTTTTTAAACATTTTTCTAAGTTTTTCTGGTTACTCACTTCTTCTTTTATAACATTTTTCTAAGTTTTCCTGGTTACTGATTTCTTCTTTTTAAACATTTTTCTAAGTTTTCCTGGTTACTGATTTCTTCTTTTTAAACATTTTTCTAAGTTTTCCTGGTTACTGATTTCTTCTTTTTAAACATTTTTCTAAGTTTTTCTGGTTACTCATTTCTTCTTTTTAAACATTTTTCGCAGTTTTTCTGGTTACTGATTTCTTCTTTTTAAACATTTTCCTAAGTTTTCCTGGTTACTGATTTCTTCTTTTTAAACATTTTTCTAAGTTTTCCTGGTTACTCATTTCTTCTTTTTGATCATTTTTCTAAGTTTTCCTGGTTACTGATTTCTTCGTTTTGAACATTTTTCTAAGTTTTCCTGGTTACTCACTTCTTCTTTTCAAACATTTTTCTTCGTTTTTCTGTTTACTCATTTAGCACTTTCAGGCACTTTCCCATCATTTCCTCGTTCCCGATTTCACCCTTTAAAACGCTTTCGGGCATTTCCCTAAGTTTTGCGGTTCACTCGTTTGGGACTCACTGACACCTTCTCTAGCTTCCCTGCTCACTTTTTTCGTACTGTTGAGAAAATTCGAACCCTTTCCTTAACTATGCCGGTTACTGACTTCACCGCTTCAGACCCTTGTCCCCGTAATGAAAGATACCATTTCCCACCGTGGGAAATGCACGAAAATCGGACTGAACACGGGGGAGGCTCCCCCCTCGAAGGCGAGACCGTCGGCAGAACCGCCGGGTCAAACCCGGCCGAGCTACCCGGCTTACAAGTCTCAAAGTCGGTATGAGCAGTCACGTCCACCCCCATTCCCTTTTGGACCACTTCCCACGGTTCCAAATGCATGAAAATCGGCCTGTACACGGGGGAGGCACCCGCCTCGAAGACGAGACCGTCGGCAGAACCGCCGGGTCAAACCCGGCTGAGCTACCCGGCTCGGAAGCGCCAAAGTCGGGTTGAGCAGTCACATTCACTCCCATCGACGTTTGGACCACTTCCCACGGTTCGAAATGCACGGAAATCGGCCTGTACACGGGGGAGGCACCCGCCTCGAAGAGGAGACTGTCGGCAGAACCGCCGGGTCAAACCCGGCTGTGCTAACCGGCTCGGAAGCGCCAAAGTCGGGTTGAGCAGTCACATTCACTCCCATCCCCTTTTGGGCAACTTCCCACGGTTGGAAATGCATGGAAATCGGACTGAACACGGGGGAGGCTCCCCCCTCGAAGGCGAGACCGTCGGCAGAACCGCAGGATCAAACCCGGCTGAGCTACCCGGCTTACAAGTCTCAAAGTCGGTATGAGCAGACACGTCCACCCCCATTCCCTTTTGGACCACTTCCCACGGTTCGAAATGCATGAAAATCGGCCTGTATACGGGGGAGGCACCCGCCTCGAAGACGAGACCGTCGGCAGACCCGCCGGGTCAAACCCGGCTGAGCTACCCGGCTCGGAAGCGCCAAAGTCGGGTTGAGCAGTCACATTCACTCCCATCCCCTTTTGGACCACTTCCCACGGTTCGAAATGCACGAAAATCGGCCTGTACACGGGGGAGGCACCCGCCTCGAAGACGAGACCGTCGGCAGAACCGCCGGAACAAACCCGGCTGAGCTACCCGGCTTACAAGTCTCAAAGTCGGTATGAGCAGACACGTCCACCCCCATTCCCTTTTGGACCACTTCCCACGGTTCGAAATGCATGAAAATCGGCCTGTATACGGGGGAGGCACCCGCCTCGAAGACGAGACCGTCGGCAGACCCGCCGGGTCAAACCCGGCTGAGCTACCCGGCTCGGAAGCGCCAAAGTCGGGTTGAGCAGTCACATTCACTCCCATCCCCTTTTGAACCTCTTCCCACCGTTGGAAATGCACGAAAATCGGCCTGTACACGGGGGAGGCTCCCCCCTCGAAGGCGAGACCGTCGGCAGAACCGCCGGGTCAAACCCGGCTGAGCTACCCGGCTTACAAGTCTCGAAGTCGGGTTGAGCAGTCACATTCACTCCCATCGACTTTTGGGCAACTTCCCACCGTTGCAAATGCATGAAAATCGGCCTGTACACGGGGGAGGCACCCGCCTCGAAGTCGAGACCGTCGGCAGAACCGCCGGGTCCAACCCGGCTGAGCTACCCGGCTTACAAGTCTCAAAGCCGGGTTGGGCAGTCACGTTCACCCCCATTCCCTTTTGGATCACTTCCCACGGTTCGAAATGCACGAAAACCGGCCTGTACACGGGGGAGGGTCCGCCCTCGAAGGCGAGACCGTCGGCAGAACCGCCGGGTCAAACCTGGCTGAGCTACCCGGCTTACAAGTCTCAAAGTCGGGTTGAGCAGTCACGTTCACTCCCATCGACTTTTAGACCACTTCCCACGGTTCGAAATGCACGAAAATCGGCCTGTACACGGGGGAGGCACCCGCCTCGAAGACGAGACCGTCGGCAGAACCGCCGGGTCAAACCCGGCCGAGCTACCCGGGTTAGAAGCCTCAGAGTCGGGTTGAGCAGTCACGTTCACTCCCATCGACTTTTAGACCACTTCCCACGGTTGGAAATGCACGAAAATCGGCCTGTACACGGGGGTGGCATCCGCCTCGAAGACGAGACCGTCGGCAGAACCGCCGGGTCAAACCCGGCTGAGCTACCCGGCTTACAAGTCTCAAAGTCGGGTTGAGCAGTCACATTCACTCCCATCGACTTTTGGGCAACTTCCCACGGTTCGAAATGCACAAGATTCGGCCTGAACACGGGGGACGCTCCCCCCTCGAAGGCGAGACCGTCGGCAGACCCGCCGGGTCAAACCCGGCTGAGCTACCCGGCTCGGAAGCGCCAAAGTCGGTATGAGCAGTCACGTTCACTCCCATCCCCTTTTGGACCGCTTCCCACGGTACGAAATGCATGAAAATCGGCCTGTACACGGGGGAGGCACCCGCCTCGAAGACGAGACCGTCGGCAGAACCGCCGGGTCAAACCCGGCTGAGCTACCCGGCTTACAAGTCTCAAAGTCGGGTTGAGCAGTCACATTCACTCCCATCGACTTTTGGGCAACTTCCCACGGTTCGAAATGCACAAAATTCGGCCTGAACACGGGGGACGCTCCCCCCTCGAAGGCGAGACCGTCGGCAGAACCGCCGGGTCAAACCCGGCTGAGCTACCCGGCTTAAAAGTCTCAAAGTCGGTATGAGCAGTCACATTCACCCCCATTCCCTTTTGGACCACTTCCCACGGTTGGAAATGCATGAAAATCGGCCTGGACACGGGGGAGGCTCCCCCCTCGATGACGAGACCGTCGGCAGAACCGCCGGAACAAACCCGGCTGAGCTACCCGGCTTACAAGTCTCAAAGTCGGTATGAGCAGACACGTCCACCCCCATTCCCTTTTGGACCACTTCCCACCGTTGGAAATGCACGAAAATCGGCCTGTACACGGGGGAGGCACCGGCCTCGAAGACGAGACCGTCGGCAGAACCGCCGGATCAAACCCGGCCGAGCTACCCGGGTTAGAAGCCTCAGAGTCGGGTTGAGCAGTCACATTCACTCCCATCCCCTTTTGAACCTCTTCCCACCGTTGGAAATGCACGAAAATCGGCCTGTACACGGGGGAGGCTCCCCCCTCGAAGGCGAGACCGTCGGCAGAACCGCCGGGTCAAACCCGGCTGAGCTACCCGGCTTAAAAGTCTCAAAGTCGGGTTGAGCAGTCACATTCACTCCCATCGACTTTTGGGCAACTTCCCACCGTTGCAAATGCATGAAAATCGGCCTGTACACGGGGGAGGCTCCGCCCTCGAAGGCGAGACCGACGGCAGAACCGCCGGGTCAAACCCGGCCGGGCTACCCGGGTTAGAAGCCTCAGAGTCGGGTTGAGCAGTCGCATTCACCCCCATCCCCTTTTGAACCTCTTCCCACCGTTGGAAATGCACGAAAATCGGCCTGTACACGGGGGAGGCACCGGCCTCGAAGACGAGACCGTCGGCAGAACCGCCGGATCAAACCCGGCCGAGCTACCCGGGTTAGAAGCCTCAGAGTCGGGTTGAGCAGTCACATTCACTCCCATCCCCTTTTGAACCTCTTCCCACCGTTGGAAATGCACGGAAATCGGCCTGTACACGGGAGAGGCTCCCCCCTCGAAGGCGAGACCGTCGGCAGAACCGCCGGGTCAAACCCGGCTGAGCTACCCGGCTTACAAGTCTCAAAGTCGGTATGAGCAGACACGTCCACCCCCATTCCCTTTTGGACCACTTCCCACCGTTGGAAATGCACGAAAATCGGCCTGTACACGGGGGAGGCACCGGCCTCGAAGACGAGACCGTCGGCAGAACCGCCGGATCAAACCCGGCCGAGCTACCCGGGTTAGAAGCCTCAGAGTCGGGTTGAGCAGTCACATTCACTCCCATCCCCTTTTGAACCTCTTCCCACCGTTGGAAATGCACGAAAATCGGCCTGTACACGGGGGAGGCTCCCCCCTCGAAGGCGAGACCGTCGGCAGAACCGCCGGGTCAAACCCGGCTGAGCTACCCGGCTTAAAAGTCTCAAAGTCGGGTTGAGCAGTCACATTCACTCCCATCGACTTTTGGGCAACTTCCCACCGTTGCAAATGCATGAAAATCGGCCTGTACACGGGGGAGGCTCCGCCCTCGAAGGCGAGACCGACGGCAGAACCGCCGGGTCAAACCCGGCCGGGCTACCCGGCTCGGAAGCGCCAAAGTCGGGTTGAGCAGTCACATTCACCCCCATCCCCTTTTGGGCCACTTCCCACGGTTCGAAATGCATGAAAATCGGCCTGTACACGGGGGACGCTCCCCCCTCGAAGGCGAGGCAGTCGGCAGAACCGCCGGGTCAAACCCGGCTGAGCTACCCGGGTTAGATGCCTCAAAGTCGGGTTGAGCAGTCACATTCACCCCCATCCCCTTTCGGCCCCCTTCCCACGGTTGGAAATGCATGAAAATCGGCCTGTACACGGTGGGCGCTCCCCCCTCGAAGGTGAGACCTTCGGCAGAACCGCCGGGTCAAATCCTGCCGAGCTACCCGCGTTAGAGGTCTCAATGTCGGCTTCAGCAGTCACATTCAATCCCATTCCCGTTTGGACCTCTTCCCGCCGATGGAAATGCACAAAATTCGGCCTGAACACGCGGGGCGCTCCCCCCTCGAAGGCGAGACCGTCGCCAGAACCGCCGGGTCAAATCCGGCTGAGCTACCCGCGTTACAGGTCTCAAAGTCGGGTTGAGCAGTCACGTTCACCCCCATCCCCTTTCGGACCCCTTCCCACGGTTGGAAATGCATGAAAATCGGCCTGTACACGGTGGGCGCTCCCCCCTCGAAGGTGAGACCTTCGGCAGAACCGCCGGGTCAAATCCGGCCGAGCTACCCGCGTTAGAGGTCTCAATGTCGGCTTCAGCAGTCACATTCAATCCCATTCCCGTTTGGACCTCTTCCCGCCGATGGAAATGCACAAAATTCGGCCTGAACACGCGGGACGCTCCCCCCTCGAAGGTGAGACCTTCGGCAGAACCGCCGGGTCAAATCCGGCCGAGCTACCCGCGTTAGAGGTCTCAATGTCGGCTTCAGCAGTCACATTCAATCCCATTCCCGTTTGGACCTCTTCCCGCCGATGGAAATGCACAAAATTCGGCCTGAACACGCGGGACGCTCCCCCCTCGAAGGCGAGACCGTCGCCAGAACCGCCGGGTCAAATCCGGCCGAGCTACCCGCGTTAGAGGTCTCAATGTCGGCTTCAGCAGTCACATTCAATCCCATTCCCGTTTGGAACACTTCCCGCCGTTAACAATGCACGATATTCGGCCTGAACACGCGGGACGCTCCCCCCTCGAAGGTGAGACCTTCGGCAGAACCGCCGGGTCAAATCCTGCCGAGCTACCCGCGTTAGAGGTCTCAATGTCGGCTTCAGCAGTCACATTCAATCCCATTCCCGTTTGGACCTCTTCCCGCCGATGGAAATGCACAAAATTCGGCCTGAACACGCGGGGCGCTCCCCCCTCGAAGGCGAGACCGTCGCCAGAACCGCCGGGTCAAATCCGGCTGAGCTACCCGCGTTACAGGTCTCAAAGTCGGCTTCAGCAGTCACATTCAATCCCATTCCCTTTTGGAACACTTCCCGCCGTTAACAATGCACGATATTCGGACTGAACACGGGGGCCGGTCCGCCCTCGAAGTCAACACCGTCCGCAGAACCGCCGGGGCAAATCCGGCTGAGCTACCCCGCCCCCGAACACTCAAAGTCCCTCTGAAGCCTTGCATTCGCCTCCTTGGAAAATTGACGTCAAACATTACCAAAATCGGGGGCACGAGCACTAAAGCTAAGTCTCACCCTTTCCCTATCCCTAACCAGGAACCGAACGCCCACCCTCAGCCTCACACCAACGCCGGTGCCACTCCAGACAGACACACCCTTCAAAACCACACCCATCCGGCCATGCAACTCAAAAAGGGTCCAAATTCAGAAACACCCCCTTCAAAAGGCACTCCATCCTCGGCCACACCACCGGGACATGCTCCCCTCGGCGATAATTAAGCCCCCACCACTATTTGAAGCCAACCGCAGCCGCAACTCGAACGGAGAAATCAGTAACCAATTCAAAAATGCGCTTGGTTACTGATTTCTACTGAGCCGAAAAAATTCTAAGTGTCGGTGGTTACTGATTTATACCAACCCGAAAAAATTCTAAGTGTCAGTGGTTACTGATTTATACCAACCCGAAAATATTCTAAGTGTCAGTGGTTACTGATTTATACCAACCCGAAAAAATTCTAAGTGTCAGTGGTTACTGATTTATACCAAGTCGAAAAAATTCTAAGTGTCAGTGGTTACTGATTTATACCAACCCGAAAATATTCTAAGTGTCAGTGGTTACTGATTTATACCAACTCGAAAAAATTCTAAGTGTCAGTGGTTACTGATTTATACCGACCCGAAAAAATTCTAAGTGTCAGTGGTTACTGATTTATACCAACTCGAAAATATTCTAAGTGTCGGTGGTTACTGATTTATACCAACCCGAAAAAATTCTAAGTGTCAGTGGTTACTGATTTATACCAACTCGAAAAAATTCTAAGTGTCGGTGGTTACTGATTTATACCAACTCGAAAATATTCTAAGTGTCGGTGGTTACTGATTTATACCTACCCGAAAATATTCTAAGTGTCAGTGGTTACTGATTTATACCAAGTCGAAAATATTCTAAGTGTCAGTGGTTACTGATTTATACCAACTCGAAAAAATTCTAAGTGTCAGTGGTTACTGATTTATACCAACTCGAAAATATTCTAAGTGTCGGTGGTTACTGATTTATACCAACCCGAAAATATTCTAAGTGTCAGTGGTTACTGATTTATACCAACTCGAAAAAATTCTAAGTGTCGGTGGTTACTGATTTATACCAACTCGAAAATATTCTAAGTGTCGGTGGTTACTGATTTATACCAACCCGAAAATATTCTAAGTGTCAGTGGTTACTGATTTATACCAAGTCGAAAATATTCTAAGTGTCAGTGGTTACTGATTTATACCAACTCGAAAATATTCTAAGTGTCGGTGGTTACTGATTTATACCAACCCGAAAATATTCTAAGTGTCAGTGGTTACTGATTTATACCAACTCGAAAAAATTCTAAGTGTCAGTGGTTACTGATTTATACCAACTCGAAAATATTCTAAGTGTCGGTGGTTACTGATTTATACCAACCCGAAAATATTCTAAGTGTCAGTGGTTACTGATTTGTACCGACCCGAAAAAATTCTAAGTGTCAGTGGTTACTGATTTATACCAACCCGAAAATATTCTAAGTGTCGGTGGTTACTGATTTATACCAACCCGAAAATATTCTAAGTGTCAGTGGTTACTGATTTATACCAACTCGAAAAAATTCTAAGTGTCAGTGGTTACTGATTTATACCAACTCGAAAATATTCTAAGTGTCGGTGGTTACTGATTTATACCAACCCGAAAATATTCTAAGTGTCAGTGGTTACTGATTTGTACCGACCC
>NW_027311169.1:5000-7500 GCF_047496795.1 Chiloscyllium punctatum | reverse complement strand
AAACTCGGAAGTGCCGGCTGCTTACTCGAGCGGAAGGGTCAGCCTGATTCCTGCCTTGCCGGAGGCCCGGTCGCGGGGGTGACGACCCGCCGCCCGGGACGTGCGAGGCACCAGCAGACAGAGACTGCCCGACGGTCAGAGAGAGGGAGAGAGGAGTGCCGAGGCTCAAGTGGCGAACGGTCGCGCAGGCACGCCACGCACATCGATCGCCAGCCGCGGAACGGCACGGCCTTCAGTGGGGCCGGCGGGCGACGCCGCTCCTGAACCCAGCGGCCCCGAGCCGGACGAGTTGAGGAAGGCACGCCGACGGTGACAGGGTACGGAAGACACAGCGGTGGCCTTCTGGCGACTTGGCCCCCGACAGCCCGACGTTCCGCCGTCCTCCCGATGGCCAGGAGGACCGTGCGGGGGTCGGCCGACGGCGTGGTAGGTGTGCCTGCACGGTGACGGAGCACACACCACGCCCGCCAACCCCTCCGTACCTCCCGAGACCGGTGGCAGGACGGAGCGGAAAACGTGCGGACTGAACGGGAGAGCCAAGAGCCAGCGATCCACGCGCGTGCGACCGTCCAAGTCACAGCGTTCGACGAAAACCTCCTCCCTCGGCCAGGCACTCGGCGCCAGCAGGGGAGACAGGATCAGACGCCCCGCCGGCCACTTAAGGCCGAGGACGAACCACGAGACGGGCGGCTGCAGCAGCGGGCGGCCTGCAGCTCCCAGCACTCTCAATCGATCAACCATCGAGTCGGGTCAGCGTGTCAAACCGGCGAGCTCCACGGTCAGGCCGGCGGCGCACCAGCACCGGACCTCCGCGGCTCCCTTCACTCTTTCCACTGCCAGCCAACCGAGAGACGGACCCAATGCGGACGTGCAGAGCTTAGGCAGACCCCCCACTGGAGGCTCAACACTTCGTGGCAGCTCCGTGTCCCAGAGACCAGGAGGGTTGGCACACACACACAGTGTGAACCACCGACAGCCATTCTGGGACCGGTGACAGCCGTGCTGGCCCCACTGCCACGACACAGACGGACGCCAGGCCGCGCTCCCCGGCGGGGGGATGGCGTCGAGCCTGACGAACGGAATGTGCAGGGTGGGGGGGAAAGGCCAAGCGCTCCGACGCCGGAGGGCTCCGGAGTCTGAACTTAGGGGGACAAAGAGGACGGGTCCTCTGCGACACCCCAGCCGCGCTCTCGCCAGCCAAGGCGAGTGCGATTGATTGCCAAACGACCCTCAGACAGGCGTGGCCCCGGGAAGAACCCGGGGCCGCAAAGTGCGTTCAAAGTGTCGATGATCAATGTGTCCTGCAATTCACATTAATTCTCGCAGCTAGCTGCGTTCGTCATCGACGCACGAGCCGAGTGATCCACCGTCAAGAGTTGTCTGAGTTTGTTTTAGGTCTCTCCCTCGCCAGAGGAAAGCGACCCGGACCGCACATACGCTCCCCACCTTGAGCTACAGCCACCTGCACGCCGGCGTGCGGGCGGAGCAGGGTGGCGTGAAGCGATGGGGAGCACCATCCTGGTGCGGCCCGCAGAAACATACGTCTATTGGGGGGAGGAGGACAGGGCGCCCAAGAGGCGATGCGTGCCCCAACGCACCGCAGCGACGGAGGCAGGATCACCGCCACCATGTCGCCCGCCTAGTATCACGAGGCGTGCAGCAGCTTTGCCCTAGGAAAAGCAGAGGCGGGAACGGGCACCGGCCATCGGTTCGGCAGCGTCACTGACGCGTGCACGTGGCGGCGTGTCGGCGAGCGGACTTCCTGCGAGGAGGCGGGGGCGGCACTCGCCCGAGCAGACGCCCGCCCGGCCCAGCCACCGCCGAGGTGGACTGGGAGTCGCGGCAACGGCTCGTCATACTCGTTCCCACACTCACAGCGCAGCTTGCCCGCAAGCCACCGACCACCGATCGACGCCAGGCGCCCCGACCGAGAGCGGGATCGCTCGTTCGCCCTGCTGGCAGTTCGCTGGGGATCACTACTGCACGGAGCTCGGAGACCGACGGGCGGCAACTCGAGAGTCTTTAAACCACCACCCCCATCCCGCAAGTGCAAAGAGGCTGTATACGCACAGACGGGTGAGGGGAATAGGTACCCCGTCGGGTTTGAAGGGAGCGTGACTAGATAGCAACGATGTAAACCCAGCCGATTTGGGAGCGAAAGACCGGCGCCTGCATCACCGGCTTCGTTTCCCGTGGCTGGAGAGTACACCGAAACCCTCCGTCTGTCGCGAGCTCCCGACGACGCGGTGCCGCCAAGCAGCAGGGCCGGACCTGGTGTGGCTCCCCTCGTCGATCACAGACCGGTCGGCACTACTGACGAGACGGTGGAACGGGCTTCGCCCCTTGTGACGAAGGGTGATGCGAACCCGCCCGCCCGCGTGCGTTCGGGGTGGACTCGGCAAACGGAGATTTGAAATCGGAAAGTGTCCTCCTGCCCCGCGCAGGTAGGCGCCCAACAGTTGTGGGGGGTTTGGCGGTGACCACGGCTGCAGGGCCTGCT
>NW_027311168.1:0-34021 GCF_047496795.1 Chiloscyllium punctatum | reverse complement strand
GGCTCCACTTCAACCATCCCCCCCCTCCCCAATTCACCCACCCTCCTCCTCCACTTCTCCCACCCCCTCTCCATTTCACCCGCTCCCCCCAACTTCATCCACCCCTCCACTTCACCCCCCCCCCTCCATTTCACACTTCCCCTCCTCCTCCACTTCATCCCCCTCCTCCACTTCTTTCCAGCAGGCCCAGAGTCTGACTTTTTGGAGAGGATTTTCCCCGGGAGATTCTTGCGGTAATTCCTAACTCGATTCACTTTGAAGTTGCGTGGGATCTCTCAAAGGTAAGTTAAAAAGAATGAGAAGCCAAGAGACTGGGGCAGGGGGAGATTTAGACAGTGTAAATCTAGTGGTCGGCCATCATTCACACTAATGTCCCACACAGGAGAATGTACAGGAGAACTCCCTCGTCCCCAACAAACTGTTCAGGCAATGAATCAATTGAAACTTTGAAATCTGAGCCTGATATTTTGACTGGATACTGAGACTCAAGTTAAGGATGTAAACTGGGTGTACAGAGCAAACTGAGACCAATCAGACACCCCCTCCGCCCATTCTTAGAATCTCACCCTAACATCCACACACACAGTTAGACTTTATTGAATATCCTGAAGAAGGGCTGATGCCCGAAACGTCGATTCTCCTGCTCCTTGGATGCTGCCTGACCTGCTGCGCTTTTCCAGCAACACATTTTTCAGCTCTGATCTCCAGACTCTGCAGTCCTCACTTTCTCCAGGCAATCAACAATAGTCAGGGTTAGCCTTTTTAAAATTCATCTTCAGGATAGAAGCTTTCCTGGCTGGGCCCAGTATTTATTGCCCGTCCCTAGTTGCCCCCTTGAGAAGGTGGGGGTGAGCTGCCTTCTTGAACCGCTGCAGTCCATGTGCTGTGGGTTGACCCACAATGTCCCTTAGGGAGGTAATCCCAGGATTCTGACCCAGTGACAGTGAAGGAATGGGGATATATTTCCAAGTCAGGATGGGGAGGGGCTCAGAGGGGAACTTGCAGGTAGTTCCCATGTACCTGCTGCCCTTGTCCTTCTGGATGGAAGGTGCTGTCTGAGGGTCTTTGGTGAATTTCTGCAGCACATCTTGTAGATGGTACACACTGCTGTTACTGAGCGTCGGTGGGGGAGGGAGTGGGTGTTTGTGGATGTGGGGCCAATAAAGTGGGCTGCTTTGTCCTGGATGGTGTCGAGCTTCCTGAGTGTTGTTGGAGCTGCCCCCATCCAGGCAAAGAATCAAGGGAATCCCAAGTCTGCGATATACTGGTTAGATCCTGAATCGGGTGTAACATGAGCAAGGAATTCTCTGACCCCACTTTACCCATGAGCTACTTGCCTTTTGCAGAGAGAAGCGAGTTGGGATTGATTTGGTCCATGATGAAGTGGAGAGGGAGCTGCTGAAAGAGGTGGAGGTGATCGAGGGGATCATGGCTTTGCTGAAACGCACCATCAGTCAAACAGAGGAGCAGCTCAGGTAGGTAACTCCCTGCAGCTGACCTTGTGCAATGACAGCTCCTGGGATTGGGAGGGGGAGAGGTATGCAATGGGAGGGAAAGAACCAGGAGAGTGAACATTAAAGAAATATCCATGCCAGACCAAAACGGCATTTGGTCACTGATAAACATCCGCCTCAGGGTGTTATATGCTGGGATGGACGATAGAATCATTGGGGAAGGGATGGGGGGGGTCCAAACAGTTTTGACCCTAATGGAGCCAGCTGTGGGTCAGGGGGTGATACTCTGAGGCAGGACTAGTTAAAGTCCCACCCCAGAGTCATGAGCCTGTCATCTATATTGGCACTGCCAGTGCGGTGTGGGCAGAGCAGAGGCACTGCCATTGCGGTGGGCAGAGCAGAGGCACTGCCAGTGCGGTGTGGGCAGAGCAGAGGCACTGCCAGTGCGGTGTGGGCAGAGCAGAGGCACTGCCAGTGCGGTGTAGGCAGAGCAGAGGCACTGCCAGTGCGGTGTGGGCAGAGCAGAGGCACTGCCAGTGCGGTGTGGGCAGAGCAGAGGCACTGCCAGTGCGGTGTGGGCAGAGCAGAGGCACTGCCAGTGCGGTGTGGGCAGAGCAGAGGCACTGCCAGTGCGGTGTGGGCAGAGCAGAGGCACTGCCAGTGCGGTGTGGACAGAGCAGAGGTGCTAATACAAGGCTCACTAGCTTGGTCAAGTGGGTGTTAACGATCCTGTGGTTGTTACTGAAGGAAGAGACACAGGGGTCCTCCCCCTGGCACGGTGGCTGATAATTAACCCCCAGGCAATGTCACAAAAGACAAATGACCTGACATTGTTATTCGATTGTTGTTTGTGGGATCTTGCTATGCTCAAACCAGCTGTCGTGTTGCCTATATCCAGTCAGTGAGTGAACTCTCAACAGCTATAAAGTGCTCCAGGTCATTCTCAGGTCATGAGGAATGTTCTAGAAATCTGTTTGCTCTTCATCTGAAATAACTTGAAGAAAACTCTCTTTCTCGTTCACCTTCCCCCTTCCCCCACCCCCCCCCACCCACCACCACTCCCCCAGGTTAAATCGTTCTGCTAAGTTTTATCTGGAGAAAGATTTGAAAGACAAGTCCATCGCTCTGAAAGTGGACAAATTCACAGCCAACCTGACAAACAACTCCCCGAACATTGATTACTCGCCTAATGTGGTCAGGATCGAGGGAAAGTAAGCCCATTTCACATTCACGTCACTGAAGGCCATGAAGCTGTGTTAGTTAGCTGGGACTGCCTGTAGAGGGACTGGGAACTGTATTCTTGTAAGGTGAGGTGTATCTAATGTAGTTTGTTTAGGATTGGCTCTGGTCTGGGAATCTCTCAGATTAACACTGAGCAAGAGCAGTGCTGTCTGTCAGGCTCCATACACTGGGGCTCTGAGCTGTGGCAGTGACCCCCCCCCCCCCCAGGAATAACCCTGTCTCACTAGCTCCACAATAAGAGGGAGGGAGAATGTGGAGTGAACTGTCAGAGGAAGTGGTGCATATGTGGACAAAATTATAACGTTTAAAAGATACTCAAATAAATACGTGGATAGGAAAGGTTTGGAGGGATATGGGCCAGGAGCAGGCAGGTGGGATTAGTTTAGTTTGGGATTGTATTGGCACAGACTGGTTGGACGAAAAGGTCAGTTTCTGTGCTGTATGACTCTGACTCCTTTCCAGCACCACTCTAATCTAATCTAGACTCTGAATCCTCCTGACTGATATCATCAGACAGGGACACCAAGGTGACCATTGGAAGGTGGGTTAGTCACTGAACAAGCAGCACCTCCTGTGGTCAGCAATGCACAGGGGCACCTGGGCTTGTCTTAGTGCTCCCTGGTGAGCTCAGGTGAACCTGCGGAGTGGGGGGTTGATGCAGAGTACCAATGGTCTACCTCACCCAGTTAAAGGCATTTGTAAGAGGAAAGCTGATTAGATTGATGATCAGGTCAGGGGTATATTGTATCGAACAAGAGCAGAGAAAACCAGGGGTTTTTGGGATCTGCCATTGTAGGCCGTGGTGATAATCAGCCGTTGGATTTCTGCCCTGACCAACAGCGAATTGATTAAATCTGGTCCATCGCAGCTTACCACCAGTGGACCGTTGCTGCAAAATAAGCTGCTGTTCCCCCCCGCCGCCTTTCAGAAAGTACTTGTTATGGAGAATGGTACAGCTCTGAGCGAGCCCATTCCATCCATCGTGTCTGACTCTGCTTTTTCCAGGATCGAACCAATTACTGGTGAAATGGAAGTGGTTTGTTCCTGGGAAGAGTGCAATAAGACTGCCTGAGCTTTAGAGTTGTATCTGAGTATGTCAGAATGATTAGGATCATTTACCCCAGAGCGGCCTGGGTGAGTCCAGACACGAGGGGATATATCCTCAGGATAAAGGGGAGACTATTTCAGATGGAGATGAGGAGGAATTTCTTCACTTGGGTTAATTGTTTGGAATTCTCTGACCCAGGGAGCTGTGGGAGCTCTAACATTCACGACCGAGATCTGACCATTAATGAGATAAGGGATACAGAGCCAGTGGCATTGAGACAGAAGACCAGCCATGGTCTAGAATGGTGGGGATGTTCAGTGGGCTGAATGGCCTTCCCCCATTGCTATGAATGTTTAACAAAGTCTGTAAGCCTCAGCATAAAAGCAAATTACTGTGGATGCTGGAATCTGAAACCAAAAGAGAAAATGCTGGAAAATCTCAGCAGGTCTGGCAGCATCTGTAAGGAGAGAAAAGAGCTGACATTTCGAGTCTAACTGACCCTTTGTCAGAGCTTTGACAAAGGGTCAGTTAGATACAAAACCTCAGCTCTTTTCTCTCCTTACAGATGCTGCCAGACCTGCTGAGATTTTCCAGCATTTTCTCTTTTGGTTTCTGTAAGCCTCAGTGTCGGGGGAGGGGCAGTGGTGGGGGTGGTGAGGATTGGGGTGAGATTGGAAGTAAGGATGGGGCTGGGGAGGTGAGGAAGGGGTTGGGCGGGGGGGGGTGCAGGATGTTCTCCAGCTGTCGGAGGGGTTGGGCTGAGGAGAGCATGTCCTTTTGTGAAGTGGCTGTTTCTGGTTACTGATTGCCCTCTGGTGGATGGCACTGGGAGAGCGATCTGAGTGACATGGGGCAAACCAGCTTCCCCCAAATCGATTGGAGCTTTCAGGACTGAAGTGGAAACATTCATATTGGGGAAGGGGGTCAAAAGACAAAGAGAGCAAAGGGATTCCATTTCTGTAGTGCCTTTTATCATTAATTGGTTAGCTCTTGGAAAGGCACGATGGAGAGTGTGCTGTGGTCACAGAGTAACCACCATCGAAACTCAGTGATGGAGCAAGCTTGTGGGCTGAATGGTCTCCTCCTGCCTCTTCTTAACAGAAGTGATGGGCTGAGTGGCCTCTTCATTCTCCTATGTTCCATCCTCATTTGTCTTTTTTTCCTTTTACAGCTCAGTCACACCACAGGAGTGGCAAGATTTCACCCACACAAATATTGTAAATGCTGACAAACAGAAAAATAATTCCACGGCGATGCGTTCCCTGATCGATGCCATCTTAGCCCAAACTACAGATGATGTGCAGAAACAAGTGGAGGCCGTGAACCGAGCCTTTAAATTCCGCATTCAAGAAACAAGAGATTCGAAGTGCAAACTGGAAAACCATTTGAGTAAGGTAACATGCCTGTATCCATGGCAACACTTAGCAGAGCAGCACCTGACTTGGTGCTAGATCATGTTTGCTCTGTCATTTCAGACAGCCTGTTCCACCCCCAGCTTGGCCCAACAACTCCACACTGGCCCTCCAAAGAGAAACCCACCCAGACCCATTCCCCTTCATTTACCCCTTCACCCAACACTACAGGCAATTTAGCATGGCCAATCCACCTGACCTGCACATCTTTGGACTGTGGGAGGAAACCGGAGCACCCGGAGGAAACCCACGCAGACACGGGGAGAATGTGCAAACTCCACACAGTCAGTCGCCTGAGGCGGGAATTGAACCCGGGTCTCTGGCGCTGTGAGGCAGCAGTGCTAACCACTGTGCCACCGTGCCACCCACTGCAGGGAACAGTGGAAACAGTTTCTCCCTGTCACCTCGATCTATTCCCTCCATCGTTCTGTCCTTCCCTAACTCTAACCACTCTAAGGTGAAGAATTCCTGTTTTTTACATTCTCTCCACATGAATAGAAATCCCTCTGCCAGCACTCTGTTTTTGTAAATCTCTTCTGTCTCGAAGGAGCCAATATCTTAGATTAGATTAGATTAGATTACTTACAGTGTGGAAACAGGCCCTTCGGCCTAACAAGTCCACACCGACCCGCCGAAGTGCAACCCACCCATACCCCTACATTTACCCCTTACCTAACACTACGGGCAATTTAGCATGGCCAATTCACCTGACCTGCACATCTTTGGAGTGTGGGAGGAAACCCACGCAGACACGGGGAGAATGTGCAAACTCCACACAGTCAGTCGCCTGAGTCCTTGCAAAGTATGGCGCCCAGCATTGAACAGAACGGAGAGCTAGCCAGGGTTTTACAGGTGGGGTTAATTCAGCTTCGCCTGGCGGTAGAGCTCGGTATGAGTTGGTGCAGAGAGGAAGGATCGTTAGTTCATATCATCAGAACGAGGTGGCAGGGTTGGGTTGGCCACGTTCTGTAGCAGAGGGAGATGACAGAAGGAAGGTGAAAGAGGTATAGAGCAGAGGGGGAGAGAGAGAATACTGCTGTTCGATGATTTGGAATTGAGAATGAAGGTTCCTCTGAGTAACTGACCAGGAAACAGCAGGGGAGGACAGTGAGATGTGCAGAGGACCACATCAACGATATCCCAGGCACCCCGTAATAAAACTAAGGATCCTGCAATTTATTAACAAGTTCTCACCCTGTCCTGTTACCTTCAATGATTTGTCTCTACTATGACCCTCCCTTCCTTACCACCCACGCTGACACCCCAGCACCAAGTCCCTCTGCTCCTGCGCTCCTTTCACAATTACACTGTTCAGATCTCATTACCTTCCCACTGCTTTAGGCTGGAGTGTATCACTTCCTGCTGTTATGAGTTTGCCCATTCCATAAGAAATAGGCACAGGAGTGGGATCCTGGCTGATGTGACATTCCTCAGGTCCACTTTCCTGCTCTTTCCCCATGACCTCTGGTTCCCTGACTGAGCAAGAGTTTGTCTCAGCCTTAAACATACACAGGGCAGGCTGCGTTGCCCATTCTTCATAGTCCCCAAGGTTTGTAAAGTGCTGCCCCATAAACTCTGAGCCCAGCCTGTTTACGTAAGACCGTGATGTTCTGGGGGGGGGGGGGGGGGATCTGTATGAATCATGTTGACAGGGTGTCAATGCCCCTCAGGTGCTGGATGAGATTGCCTCACAGGAGAAGAACATTGACCTGCTGAAGAAGGCCATCATGGATGAGGAAGGGCCCATGATGGTAGCACAGACACGGTTGGACACACGGACTAAACGGCCAAACGTGGAGCTGGTCCGAGACCTGCCACAGTACCGGCTGCTCTCTGAGGTGAAAGAGATCACCGAGAACGTTACCAGGTCAGTTCGAACCTCGGGGAGGTGGCGTGTGTGAATGGAAGGAGCAGATACCACATATAGACCGGGAGCATTAGACAGCACAGGGATAGAGAGAGGGTGCTGACAGTGAAACACCGTATTCTCACACCCTCACCAGCCTTCAGGATTACTGACAAATATGAAAGGTACCAGACTGTTACAGAAAACCAGCAACAATTAATCAGTACAAAGTCAGCCAATATGTCTGTGCCAGGTCCTTAAACGCCTGACATAGTTAATCCCATAGCAGAGCTTTACTCTGTATTTAACCCCGTGCTGTCCCTGTCCTGGGAGTGTTTGATGGGGACAGTGTAGAGGGAGCTTTACTCTGTATCTAACCCCGTGCTGTCCCTGTCCTGGGAGTGTTTGATGGGGACAGTGTAGAGGGAGCTTTACTCTGTATCTAACCCTGTGCTGTCCCTGTCCTGGGAGTGTTTGATGGGGACAGTGTAGAGGGAGCTTTACTCTGTGTCTAACCCTGTGCTGTCCCTGTCCTGGGAGTGTTTGATGGGGACAGTGTAGAGGGAGCTTTACTCTGTATTTAACCCCGTGCTGTCCCTGTCCTGGGAGTGTTTGATGGGGACAGTGTAGAGGAAGCTTTACTCTGTATCTAACCCCGTGCTGTCCCTGTCCTGGGAGTGTTTGATGGGGACAGTGTAGAGGGAGCTTTACTCTGTATCTAACCCCGTGCTGTCCCCGTCCTGGGAGTGTTTGATGGGGGACAGTGTAGAGGGAGCTTTACTCTGTGTCTAACCTGGTGCTGGAATGCGGGTGGATCGGTATTTAGTTCCTGTGTGGTAATCTCTGTGTCTAGGGTCATCTCTGTGTCTAGGGTAATCTCTGTGAGGCTGGGATCTGACTCTGTGATTGTTCCAGGCTCCGGGAGACTCTGGCTCAGGCTGAGGCCGAGTTACAGGGACTGCGGCGGAACCAGCTCGCCTTGGAGGAAGAGATTGAAATCAAGACCAACAGCTTGTACATCGATGATGTCCAGTGTATGAACCTGAGGAACTCCATTTCTATCAATCACTTCTAACATTCCAGGAGCACACATCTCTGTGAGGCTGGCGGAGAGAAACCTAACTGAGTGTACCATAAAGAGCATTTTAGAGTTGGGAAGTTGCCCTTTTGTTGTATTTCTTTACCTTTAGTTGCCCCATCCTACTGTAACTATATATAATTGTCAGAATAACAGTAAATGGTTTTAAATAAAATTACTTTATGCTGTTTAATTGTAGTACCTGGTACCATTGAGATTGATATGTTGGCGGCCCCAGGCCTGGTGACTGTCTCTTTGGAAGGGGTTGGTTGGTGGGTGGGAGGGTGAAGTCACATGACCTAGCACCATCTTACCATTGGTCCACTAACCTGCCGATCCTCTCAGAGCCCACCTCTACCCTTCCACGATTGGCTGCTCACCCAGCTCATTGAAGTTACCCCCTTTGATCCCCCCCATGTTATTGTTTAAATTCATGAACTAACATCACACAGATAAAGTTTTTTCAAACTTTTTGTTTAATCCCCTCTCATATTTCTCCAGGCTGTTGGTACCAGCTGTGTTGTCGGGAGTACTGGCTTTAATTTGTCAAGATTTCCAGGTGAATCCTGAAGAGCTGGTGACCTTATGTTCCCAGGCACGACGCTGCACCCTGTTTTTATTCACATGTGAGATGTGGGTGTCACTGGTTGGGCCCAGTATTTATTGCCCGTCCCTAGTTGCCCCTTGAGAAGGTGGGGGTGAGCTGCCTTCTTGAACTGCTGCAGTCCATGTGCTGTGGGTTGACCCACAATGCCCTGAGGGTTGGAATTCCAGGATTTTGACCCAGTGACAATGATATATTAGCAAGGTGAGAAGATTTGTAGCTCAGGTTGAGGTTCTGAATGTAGATTTGCTGGCTGAGCTGGAAGGTTCATTTCCCTTTGTTTTGTCACCCTACTCAGTAACATCTTCAGTGGGCCTCAGGCGAAGCACTGCTGAAAATTCCTGCTCTTTGTAGGTTTGGGTTTCTTTGGGTTGGTGATGTCATTTCCTGTGGTGAAGTCACATCCGGGTTCTTTTCTCAGGGGGTGGTAGATGGGGTCTAACTCAGTGTGTTTGTTGATAGAGTTCTGGTTGGAATGCCATGCTTCTAGGAATTCTTGTGCGTTTTTGTTTTGCTTGTCCTAGGATGGATGTGTTTTCCCAGTCAAAGTGGTGTCCTTCCTCATCCGTATGTGAGGATACTAGTGAGAGGGTCATGTTGTTTTGTGGCTAGTTTTCTGCCTGTTTGTCCAATGTAGTGCTTGTTACAGTCCTTGCACAGTATTTTGTAAATGACATTAGTTTTGCTTCTTGTCTGTATAGGGCCTTTCAAATTCATTAGCTGCTGTTTTAGTGTGTTGGTGGGTTTGTGGGCTACCATCATACCAAGGAGTCTTGGGTAGTCTGGCAGTCGTTTCCGAGATGTCTTTGATGTAGGGGAGAGTGTCTAGGGTTTCTGGACGTGTTTTGTCTGCTTGTTTGGGTTTATTGCTGAGAAATTGGTGGACTGTGTTCAGTGGGTACCTGTTCTTTTTTAATACACTCTATATGCATTCCAACCTGAACTCTATCAACAAACACATTGAGTTAGACCCCATTTACCACCCCCTGAGAAAAAGAACAGGAAGTGACTTCACCACAGGAAATGACATAACTAATCCAAAGAAACCCAAACATATCAATAAGAAAGCAGGAATTATCAGCAGTGCTTTGTCCGGAAGCTCATTGAAGATGTTACCTAGTAGGGTGACAAAATGTCTGGAAATGAACCTACATCCACAACAGTGATATATTTCCAAGTCAGGATGGTGAGGGGCTCGGAGATAAACCTGCAGGGGGTGGTGTTCCCATGTATCTGCTGCCCTTGTCTTTCCAGATGGAAGTGGTCATGGGTTTGGAAGGTGCTGTCTGAGGATCTTTGGTGAATTTCTATTTGAGATCAGTCTCTGGTTCTACAATGAGAGGCGATGCAAATCTGGTCAGCATTCTCTGGCGCACAGAGGAACCAGAGGGGGATCTCATTGTAACATTCTTGATTCTGAAGGAGTTTGCCAGGTGGCCCAGTAGCTCAGTGGTTAGCACTACAACCTCCCAGCGCCACAGACTCTGGTTCGATTCCACCCTCGGGTGAAAGTCTGTGTGGAGTTTGCACGTTCTCCCCATGTCTGTGTGGGTTTCCTCTGAGTGCTCCAGTTTCCTCCCACAGTCCCAAGATGTGCAGATAAGGGTGGATTGTAGGTGAGGTGCATTACATAGATCTTACATCAACATCACAGCGAAGTACAGGCCCTTCAGCCCTCCATGTGCTGACCTGTGGCTATCCTGTACTATTCCATTTTCATCCATATGTTTATCCAATGA
Source organism: Chiloscyllium punctatum (assembly GCF_047496795.1). NCBI lineage: Eukaryota > Metazoa > Chordata > Chondrichthyes > Orectolobiformes > Hemiscylliidae > Chiloscyllium > Chiloscyllium punctatum. Next base: position 23,598 of record NW_027311168.1, on the reverse strand, counting down.
CCATTAAATGCCCTTAAAGTTGGCGAGTCTACTACTGTTGCAAGCAGTGCGTTTCATGCCCCTACTACTCTCTGAGTAAAGAAACTACCTCTGACATCTGTCCTATATCTATCACCCCTCAATCTAAAGCTATGTCCCCTCGTGTTAGCCTTCACCATCCAAGGACAAAGCCTCTCACTGTCCACCCTATCTAACCTTCTGATTATCTTGTATGTCTCAATTAAGTCACCTCTCAACCTTCTCTCTTACAAAAACAGCCTCAAGTCCCTCAGCTTTTCCTGATAAGACCTCCCTTCCATACCAGGCAATATCCTAGTAAATCTCCTCTCAACCCTTTCCAAAGCTTCCATATCCTTTCTATAATGCGGTGACCAGAACTATACACAATGCTCCAAGTGCAGCCGCACCAGAGTTTTGTGCAGCTGCAGCGTGACCACATGGCCCTGAAATTCAATCCCTCTACCAATAAAAGCTAACACACCGTATGCCTTCTTAACAACCCTATCAACTTGAGTGGCAACTTTCAGGGATCTATGTACATGGACACCAAGAATCTTTGTTCTCATCTACACTACCAAGAATCTTACCATTTGCCCAGTACTCTGCATTCCTGTTACTCCTTCCAAAGTGAATCACCTCACACTTTACCGCATTAAACTCCATTTGCCACCTCTCAGCCCAGCTCTGCAGCGTATCTATGTCCCTTTGTAACCTACAACATCCTTCGGCACTGTCCACAACCCCACCAACCTCAGTGTCATCCGCAAATCTATTAACCCAGCCTTCTATGCCCTCATCCAGGTCATTTATAAAAATGACAAACAGCTGTAGCCCCAAAACAGATCCTTGCGATAACTGAACTCCAGAATGAACATTTCCCATCAACCACCACCCTCTGTCTCCTTTCAGCAAGCCAATTTCTGATTCAAATCGCTATCTCACCCTCAATCCCATGCCTCTGTATTTTGTGTTATAGCCTATCGTGGGGAACCTTATCGAATGCCTCACTGAAACCCATATACACCACATCAACTGTTTTACCCTCACCCACTTGTTTGGTCACCATCTCAAAAAAACTCAATAAAGTTTGTGAAGCATGACCTACCCTTCACAAAACCGTGCTATCCCTAATCAACCTATTCCTCTCTAGATGATTATAAATCTTATCTTTTATAATATTTTTCAACACTTTACCCACAACTGAAGTAAGGCTCACTGGTCTATAATTACCAGGGTTGTCTCTACTCCCCTTCTTGAACAGAGGGATATTTACTATCCTCCAGTCTCTGGCACTATTCCTGTAGACGACAACGACATAAAGATCAAAGCCAAAGGCTCTGCAATCTCCTCCTTGGCTTCCCAGAGAATCTGAGGATAAATCCCATCTGGCCCAGGGGACTTGCCTACTTTCACACTTCCAGAATTGCTATCACCACCTCCTCCTCGCTTTAGTCTGGGGTAAATGTAGATTAATAGGGTAGGGGAATGGGTCTGGGTGGGTTGCTCCTTGGAGGGTCGGTGTGGACTTATTGGGCCGAAGGGCCTGTTTCCACACTGGAGGGATTCTATGATGCTATGGATTCTGCTTTCCTTAACTGGGGAGTCTTGAATACAGTTTCCAGATCCGGAGCAGATCATGAAGATGGAGAGAAATTCCTTCACCCAGAGAGTTGTGAATGTTTGGAATTCTGTACACCACAAGACAATCTCTGGAAAATAGTCTCAGGTCAGGTGCCTCATTGTCCAGTCTCCATCCGACCACCAGTTCCTCCATCACAAGCTCAGGTCACTATTCCAGAGTGTTCCAGATCCTGCTCTGGAATTCCCACTATACCATCAGTCAATCCAACTCCTGAAATAACACTGAGGGTCAAACCAATACAGGCTAAAATCACAGTATGTTTATATCAGAGTGGTGCTGGAAAAGCACAGCAGGTCAGGCAGCATCCGAGGAGCAGGAAATGTGTCTATATCACTTCAGCACAGATATAGAATAAGTGAAACAGTCATACGATTTTCATACGTGTAGGATGAGTGGCCTCTGAAGTTCCAGGCGAGTGGGGGAGATAATGTTTCTTCATTATTAAAGAACCCAACCAGACAATAAACTCCATATGGACTCATTCCCAGATCCTCACAATCTCTATTGGTTTTCAACAAGGGATTGAGTTCCATTGCCTTCACTTGCAAAGTGCTAATTACACTTAACTGCACCCCACCATCACACTGCCCACCATCACACTGCCCACCCCACCATCACACTGCCCACCATCACACTGCCCACCCGACCATCACACTGCCCACCCCACCATCACACTGCCCACCCCGGCCTCCTCCCTCCCCACCATCACACTGCCCACCCACCATCACACTGCCCACCATCACACTGCCCACCATCACACTGCCCACCCCACCATCACACTGCCCACCATCACACTGCCCACCCACCATCACACTGCCCACCATCACACTGCCCACCATCACACTGCCCACCCCACCATCACACTGCCCTCCCCACCATCACACTGCCCACCATCACACTGCCCTCCCCACCATCACACTGCCCACCATCACACTGCCCACCCCACCATCACACTGCCCACCATCACACTGCCCACCCACCATCACACTGCCCACCCACCATCACACTGCCCTCCCCACCATCACACTGCCCACCCACCATCACACTGCCCTCCCCACCATCACACTGCCCACCATCACACTGCCCACCCACCATCACACTGCCCACCCCACCATCACACTGCCCACCCACCATCACACTGCCCACCCCACCATCACACTGCCCACCACACCATCACACTGCCCACCATCACACTGCCCACCCACCATCACAACTGCCCACCCCTCCATCACACTGCCCACCCACCATCACACTGCCCACCCCACCATCACACTGCCCACCCCACCATCACACTGCCCACCCCACCATCACACTGCCCACCCACCATCACACTGCCCACCCCACCATCACACTGCCCACCCCACCATCACACTGCCCACCCCACCATCACACTGCCCACCCACCATCACACTGCCCACCCCACCATCACACTGCCCACCCCACCATCACACTGCCCACCCACCATCACACTGCCCACCCACCATCACACTGCCCACCCCACCATCACACTGCCCACCCCACCATCACACTGCCCACCCCACCATCACACTGCCCTCCCCACCATCACACTGCCCACCCCACCATCACACTGCCCACCATCACACTGCCCACCCCACCATCACACTGCCCACCCCACCATCACACTGCCCACCCCGGCCTCCTCCCACCCCACCATCACACTGCCCACCCCGGCCTCCTCCCACCCCACCATCACACTGCCCACCCCACCATCACACTGCCCACCCCACCATCACACTGCCCACCCCGGCCTCCTCCCACCCCACCATCACACTGCCCACCCACCATCACACTGCCCACCCCACCATCACACTGCCCACCCACCATCACACTGCCCACCCCACCATCACACTGCCCACCCACCATCACACTGCCCACCCCACCATCACACTGCCCACCCCACCATCACACTGCCCACCCCACCATCACACTGCCCACCCACCATCACACTGCCCACCCCACCATCACACTGCCCACCCCGGCCTCCTCCCACCCCACCATCACACTGCCCACCCCGGCCTCCTCCCACCCCACCATCACACTGCCCACCCCACCATCACACTGCCCTCCCCACCATCACACTGCCCACCATCACAGTGCCCACCCCACCATCACACTGCCCACCCCGGCCTCCTCCCACCCCACCATCACACTGCCCACCCCACCATCACACTGCCCACCCCACCATCACACTGCCCTCCCCACCATCACACTGCCCACCCACCATCACACTGCCCACCATCACACTGCCCACCCCACCATCACACTGCCCTCCCCACCATCACACTGCCCACCCACCATCACACTGCCCACCATCACACTGCCCACCCCACCATCACACTGCCCTCCCCACCATCACACTGCCCACCCCACCATCACACTGCCCACCATCACACTGCCCACCCCACCATCACACTGCCCACCATCACACTGCCCACCCCACCATCACACTGCCCACCCCGGCCTCCTCCCTCCCCACCATCACACTGCCCACCCCGGCCTCCTCCCTCCCCACCATCACACTGCCCACCCCACCATCACACTGCCCACCCCACCATCACACTGCCCACCCCACCATCACACTGCCCACCCCACCATCACACTGCCCACCATCACACTGCCCACCCCACCATCACACTGCCCACCCCACCATCACACTGCCCACCCCACCATCACACTGCCCATCCCACCATCACACTGCCCACCCCACCATCACACTGCCCACCCCACCATCACACTGCCCACCATCACACTGCCCACCCCACCATCACACTGCCCACCATCACACTGCCAACCCCACCATCACACTGCCCACCCCACCATCACACTGCCCACCATCACACTGCCCACCATCACACTGCCCTCCATCACACTGCCCACCATCACACTGCCCACCATCACACTGCCCACCATCACACTGCCCACCCACCATCACACTGCCCACCCCACCATCACACTGCCCACCCCACCATCACACTGCCAACCCACCATCACACTGCCCACCCACCATCACACTGCCCACCCCGGCCTCCTCCCAACCCACCATCACACTGCCCACCCCGGCCTCCTCCCAACCCACCATCACACTGCCCACCCCACCATCACACTGCCCTCCCCACCATCACACTGCCCACCATCACACTGCCAACCCCGGCCTCCTCCCACCCCACCATCACACTGCCCACCATCACACTGCCCACCCCACCATCACACTGCCCTCCCCACCATCACACTGCCCACCATCACACTGCCCACCATCACACTGCCCACCCCACCATCACACTGCCCACCCCACCATCACACTGCCCACCCCACCATCACACTGCCCACCCCACCATCACACTGCCCACCCCGGCCTCCTCCCACCCCACCATCACACTGCCCTCCCCACCATCACACTGCCCTCCCCACCATCACACTGCCCACCATCACACTGCCCTCCCCACCATCACACTGCCCTCCCCACCATCACACTGCCCACCATCATACTGCCCTCCCCACCATCACACTGCCCTCCATCACACTGCCCACCCCACCATCACACTGCCCTCCATCACACTGCCCTCCCCACCATCACACTGCCCTCCATCACACTGCCCACCCCACCATCACACTGCCCTCCCCACCATCACACTGCCCACCCCACCATCACACTGCCCACCATCACACTGCCCACCATCACACTGCCCACCATCACACTGCCCACCATCACACTGCCCACCCCACCATCACACTGCCCACCATCACACTGCCCACCCCACCATCACACTGCCCACCCCACCATCACACTGCCCACCCCACCATCACACTGCCCACCCCACCATCACACTGCCCACCATCACACTGCCCACCCCACCATGACACTGCCCACCCCACCATCACACTGCCCACCCCACCATCACACTGCCCTCCATCACACTGCCCACCCCACCATCACACTGCCCTCCCCACTATCACACTGCCCACCCCACCATCACACTGCCCACCATCACACTGCCCACCCCACCATCACACTGCCCACCATCACACTGCCCTCCATCACACTGCCCACCCCACCATCACACTGCCCACCATCACACTGCCCACCATCACACTGCCCACCCCACCATCACACTGCCCACCATCACACTGCCCACCCCACCATCACACTGCCCTCCCCACCATCACACTGCCCACCCCACCATCACACTGCCCACCATCACACTGCCCACCCCACCATCACACTGCCCACCCCACCATCACACTGCCCACCCCACCATCACACTGCCCTCCCCACCATCACACTGCCCTCCCCACCATCACACTGCCCACCATCACACTGCCCTCCCCACCATCACACTGCCCTCCCCACCATCACACTGCCCACCATCACACTGCCCTCCATCACACTGCCCACCATCACACTGCCCATCACACTGCCCTCCCCACCATCACACTGCCCTCCCCACCATCACACTGCCCACCCCACCATCACACTGCCCACCATCACACTGCCCACCCCACCATCACACTGCCCACCCCACCATCACACTGCCCACCATCACACTGCCCACCCCACCATCACACTGCCCTCCCCACCATCACACTGCCCTCCCCACCATCACACTGCCCACCCCACCATCACACTGCCCACCCCACCATCACACTGCCCACCCACCATCACACTGCCCACCCACCATCACACTGCCCACCATCACACTGCCCACCCCGGCCTCCTCCCTCCCCACCATCACACTGCCCTCCCCACCATCACACTGCCCACCCCACCATCACACTGCCCACCATCACACTGCCCACCCCACCATCACACTGCCCTCCCCACCATCACACTGCCCTCCCCACCATCACACTGCCCTCCCCACCATCACACTGCCCACCCACCATCACACTGCCCACCATCACACTGCCCACCCACCATCACACTGCCCACCATCACACTGCCCACCCCACCATCACACTGCCCTCCCCACCATCACACTGCCCACCCACCATCACACTGCCCACCATCACACTACCCACCCCACCATCACACTGCCCTCCCCACCATCACACTGCCCACCATCACACTACCCACCCTATCATCACACTGCCCACCATCACACTGCCCACCATCACACTGCCCACCATCACACTGCCCACCCCACCATCACACTGCCCACCCCACCATCACACTGCCCACCCCACCATCACACTGCCCACCATCACACTGCCCTCCCCACCATCACACTGCCCACCATCACACTGCCCACCCCACCATCACACTGCCCACCCCACCATCACACTGCCCACCCCACCATCACACTGCCCACCATCACACTGCCCACCATCACACTGCCCTCCATCACACTGCCCTCCCCACCATCACACTGCCCACCCCACCATCACACTGCCCACCATCACACTGCCCTCCCCACCATCACACTGCCCACCATCACACTGCCCTCCATCACACTGCCCTCCCCACCATCACACTGCCCACCCCACCATCACACTGCCCACCATCACACTGCCCACCCCACCATCACACTGCCCACCATCACACTGCCCACCCCACCATCACACTGCCCACCCCACCATCACACTGCCCACCCCACCATCACACTGCCCACCATCACACTGCCCACCATCACACTGCCCTCCCCACCATCACACTGCCCACCATCACACTGCCCACCATCACACTGCCCTCCCCACCATCACACTGCCCACCATCACACTGCCCACCATCACACTGCCCTCCCCACCATCACACTGCCCACCATCACACTGCCCACCCCACCATCACACTGCCCACCCCACCATCACACTGCCCTCCCCACCATCACACTGCCCACCATCACACTGCCCACCCCACCATCACACTGCCCACCCCACCATCACACTGCCCACCCCACCATCACACTGCCCACCCCGGCCTCCTCCCACCCCACCATCACACTGCCCACCCCACCATCACACTGCCCACCATCACACTGCCCTCCCCACCATCACACTGCCCACCCCACCATCACACTGCCCACCCCACCATCACACTGCCCACCCCGGCCTCCTCCCACCCCACCATCACACTGCCCACCCCGGCCTCCTCCCACCCCACCATCACACTGCCCACCCCACCATCACACTGCCCTCCCCACCATCACACTGCCCACCATCACAGTGCCCACCCCACCATCACACTGCCCACCATCACACTGCCCACCATCACACTGCCCTCCCCACGATCACACTGCCCACCCCACCATCACACTGCCCACCATCACACTGCCCACCCCACCATCACACTGCCCTCCCCACCATCACACTGCCCACCCCACCATCACACTGCCCTCCCCACCATCACAGTGCCCACCATCACACTGCCCACCCCACCATCACACTGCCCTCCCCACCATCACACTGCCCACCCCACCATCACACTGCCCACCCCACCATCACACTGCCCACCCCACCATCACACTGCCCACCCCACCATCACACTGCCCACCCCACCATCACACTGCCGACCCCACGATCACACTGCCCACCCCACCATCACACTGCCCACCCCACCATCACACTGCCCTCCCCACCATCACACTGCCCACCATCACACTGCCCACCCCACCATCACACTGCCCTCCCCACCATCACACTGCCCACCCACCATCACACTGCCCACCATCACACTGCCCACCCCACCATCACACTGCCCTCCCCACCATCACACTGCCCACCCCACCATCACACTGCCCTCCCCACCATCACACTGCCCACCCCGGCCTCCTCCCTCCCCACCATCACACTGCCCACCCCGGCCTCCTCCCTCCCCACCATCACACTGCCCACCCCGGCCTCCTCCCTCCCCACCATCACACTGCCCACCATCACACTGCCCACCCCACCATCACACTGCCCACCCCACCATCACACTGCCCTCCCCACCATCACACTGCCCTCCCCACCATCACACTGCCCACCCCACCATCACACTGCCCACCCCACCATCACACTGCCCACCCACCATCACACTGCCCACCATCACACTGCCCACCCCGGCCTCCTCCCTCCCCACCATCACACTGCCCTCCCCACCATCACACTGCCCACCCCACCATCACACTGCCCACCCCACCATCACACTGCCCTCCCCACCATCACACTGCCCTCCCCACCATCACACTGCCCTCCCCACCATCACACTGCCCACCCACCATCACACTGCCCACCCCACCATCACACTGCCCTCCCCACCATCACACTGCCCACCCACCATCACACTGCCCACCCCACCATCACACTGCCCTCCCCACCATCACACTGCCCTCCCCACCATCACACTGCCCTCCCCACCATCACACTGCCCTCCCCACCATCACACTGCCCACCCACCATCACACTGCCCACCCCACCATCACACTGCCCACCATCACACTGCCCACCATCACACTGCCCACCATCACACTGCCCTCCCCACCATCACACTGCCCACCCACCATCACACTGCCCACCATCACACTGCCCACCCCACCATCACACTGCCCTCCCCACCATCACACTGCCCACCATCACACTGCCCACCCCACCATCACACTGCCCTCCCCACCATCACACTGCCCTCCCCACCATCACACTGCCCACCCCACCATCACACTGCCCACCATCACACTGCCCACCCCACCATCACACTGCCCACCCCACCATCACACTGCCCACCATCACACTGCCCACCCCACCATCACACTGCCCTCCCCACCATCACACTGCCCACCATCACACTGCCCTCCATCACACTGCCCACCCCACCATCACACTGCCCACCCCACCATCACACTGCCCACCATCACACTGCCCACCATCACACTGCCCACCCACCATCACACTGCCCACCCCACCATCACACTGCCCACCCCACCATCACACTGCCCACCATCACACTGCCCTCCATCACACTGCCCACCCCATTATCACACTGCCCACCATCACACTGCCCTCCCCACCATCACACTGCCCTCCCCACTATCACACTGCCCACCCCACCATCACACTGCCCACCATCACACTGCCCTCCATCACACTGCCCACCCCACCATCACACTGCCCACCCCACCATCACACTGCCCACCATCACACTGCCCACCATCACACTGCCCACCCACCATCACACTGCCCACCCCCACCATCACACTGCCCACCCCACCATCACACTGCCCACCCACCATCACACTGCCCACCCACCATCACACTGCCCACCCCACCATCACACTGCCCACCCCGGCCTCCTCCCACCCCACCATCACACTGCCCACCCCACCATCACACTGCCCACCATCACACTGCCCACCCCACCATCACACTGCCCACCCCACCATCACACTGCCCACCCCACCATCACACTGCCCACCATCACACTGCCCACCCACCATCACACTGCCCACCCCACCATCACACTGCCCACCCCACCATCACACTGCCCACCATCACACTGCCCACCCCACTATCACACTGCCCACCATCACACTGCCCTCCCCACCATCACACTGCCCTCCCCACTATCACACTGCCCACCCCACCATCACACTGCCCACCATCACACTGCCCTCCATCACACTGCCCACCCCACCATCACACTGCCCACCCCACCATCACACTGCCCACCATCACACTGCCCACCATCACACTGCCCACCCACCATCACACTGCCCACCCCACCATCACACTGCCCACCCACCATCACACTGCCCACCCACCATCACACTGCCCACCCCACCATCACACTGCCCACCCCGGCCTCCTCCCACCCCACCATCACACTGCCCACCCCACCATCACACTGCCCTCCCCACCATCACACTGCCCACCATCACACTGCCCACCCCGGCCTCCTCCCACCCCACCATCACACTGCCCACCGCACCATCACACTGCCCACCATCACACTGCCCACCCCACCATCACACTGCCCTCCCCACCATCACACTGCCCACCCCACAATCACACTGCCCTCCCCACCATCACACTGCCCACCCCCACCATCACACTGCCCACCCCACCATCACACTGCCCACCCCACCATCACACTGCCCACCCCACCATCACACTGCCCACCCCACCATCACACTGCCCTCCCCACCATCACACTGCCCACCATCACACTGCCCACCCCACCATCACACTGCCCTCCCCACCATCACACTGCCCACCCACCATCACAATGCCCACCATCACACTGCCCTCCCCACCATCACACTGCCCACCCCGGCCTCCTCCCTCCCCACCATCACACTGCCCACCCCGGCCTCCTCCCTCCCCACCATCACACTGCCCTCCCCACCATCACACTGCCCACCCCACCATCACACTGCCCACCCCACCATCACACTGCCCACCATCACACTGCCCACCCCACCATCACACTGCCCTCCCCACCATCACACTGCCCTCCCCACCATCACACTGCCCACCCACCATCACACTGCCCACCATCACACTGCCCACCCCACCATCACACTGCCCTCCCCACCATCACACTGCCCACCCCACCATCACACTGCCCTCCCCACCATCACACTGCCCTCCCCACCATCACACTGCCCACCCCACCATCACACTGCCCACCATCACACTGCCCACCCCACCATCACACTGCCCACCCCACCATCACACTGCCCACCCCACCATCACACTGCCCACCATCACACTGCCCACCCCACCATCACACTGCCCTACCCACCATCACACTGCCCACCATCACACTGCCCTCCATCACACTGCCCACCCCACCATCACACTGCCCACCCCACCATCACACTGCCCACCATCACACTGCCCACCATCACACTGCCCACCCACCATCACACTGCCCACCCCACCATCACACTGCCCACCCCACCATCACACTGCCCACCCCACCATCACACTGCCCACCATCACACTGCCCACCATCACACTGCCCACCCCATCATCACACTGCCCACCATCACACTGCCCTCCCCACCATCACACTGCCCTCCCCACTATCACACTGCCCACCCCACCATCACACTGCCCACCATCACACTGCCCTCCATCACACTGCCCACCCCACCATCACACTGCCCACCCCACCATCACACTGCCCACCATCACACTGCCCACCCACCATCACACTGCCCACCCCACCATCACACTGCCCACCCCACCATCACACTGCCCACCCCGGCCTCCTCCACCCCACCATCACACTGCCCACCCCACCATCACACTGCCCACCATCACACTGCCCACCCCACCATCACACTGCCCACCCCACCATCACACTGCCCACCCCCACCATCACACTGCCCACCATCACACTGCCCACCCCACCATCACACTGCCCTCCCCACCATCACACTGCCCCACCATCACACTGCCCCACCATCACACTGCCCACCCCACCATCACACTGCCCACCCCACCATCACACTGCCCACCATCACACTGCCCACCCACCATCACACTGCCCACCCCACCATCACACTGCCCACCCCCACCATCACACTGCCCACCCCACCATCACACTGCCCTCCATCACACTGCCCACCCCACTATCACACTGCCCCACCATCACACTGCCCTCCCCACCATCACACTGCCCACCCCACCATCACACTGCCCACCCCACCATCACACTGCCCACCCACCATCACACTGCCCACCCCACCATCACACTGCCCACCCCGGCCTCCTCCCACCCCACCATCACACTGCCCACCCCACCATCACACTGCCCTCCCCACCATCACACTGCCCACCATCACACTGCCCACCCCGGCCTCCTCCCACCCCACCATCACACTGCCCACCCCACCATCACACTGCCCACCCATCACACTGCCCACCCCACCATCACACTGCCCTCCCCCACCATCACACTGCCCCACCATCACACTGCCCACCCCACCATCACACTGCCCACCCCGGCTCCTCCCACCCCACCATCACACTGCCCACCCCACCATCACACTGCCCTCCCCACCATCACACTGCCCACCCCACCATCACACTGCCCACCATCACACTGCCCACCCCACCATCACACTGCCCACCCGGCCTCCTCCACCCCACCATCACACTGCCCACCCCGGCCATCCTCCCTCCCCACCATCACACTGCCCACCCCACCATCACACTGCCCACCATCACACTGCCCTCCCCACCATCACACTGCCCACCATCACACTGCCCACCCCACCATCACACTGCCCACCCATCACACTGCCCTCCCCACCATCACACTGCCCACCCCCCACCATCACACTGCCCACCATCACACTGCCCACCATCACACTGCCCTCCATCACACTGCCCACCCCACCATCACACTGCCCACCATCACACTGCCCCCACCATCACACTGCCCTCCCCACCATCACACTGCCCTCCCCACCATCACACTGCCCTCCATCACACTGCCCTCCCCACCATCACACTGCCCTCCCCACCATCACACTGCCCTCCATCACACTGCCCACCCCACCATCACACTGCCCACCCCACCATCACACTGCCCACCCCACCATCACACTGCCCTCCATCACACTGCCCTCCCCACCATCACACTGCCCTCCCCACCATCACACTGCCCTCCCATCACACTGCCCTCCCCACCATCACACTGCCCTCCCCACCATCACACTGCCCTCCATCACACTGGCCTCCCCACCATCACACTGCCCTCCCCACCATCACACTGCCCTCCATCACTGCCCACCCCACCATCACACTGCCCACCCACCATCACACTGCCCACCCCACCATCACACTGCCCACCCCACCATCACACTGCCCACCATCACACTGCCTCCCACCATCACACTGCCCTCCCACCATCACACTGCCCACCCCACCATCACACTGCCCACCCCACCATCACACTGCCCTCCCCACCATCACACTGCCCACCCCACCATCACACTGCCCACCCCACCATCACACTGCCCACCCCACCATCACACTGCCCACCATCACACTGCCCACCATCACACTGCCCACCATCACACTGCCCTCCCCACCATCACACTGCCCTCCCCACCATCACACTGCCCTCCCCACCATCACACTTCCCACCATCACACTGCCCTCCATCACACTGCCCACCATCACACTGCCCCCACCATCACACTGCCACCCCACCATCACACTGCCCACCCCACCATCACACTGCCCACCCCACCATCACACTGCCCTCCATCACACTGCCCACCATCACACTGCCCACCATCACACTGCCCACCCCACCATCACACTGCCCACCCCACCATCACACTGCCCACCATCACACTGCCCACCCCCACCCACCCTCACACACTCCCACCATCACACTGCCCTCCATCACACTGCCCACCATCACACTGCCCACCCCACTATCACACTGCCCACCCCACCATCACACTGCCCACCCCACCATCACACTGCCCTCCCCACCATCACACTGCCCTCCCCACCATCACACTGCCCACCATCACACTGCCCACCCCACCATCACACTGCCCTCCCCACCATCACACTGCCCTCCCCACCATCACACTGCCCACCCCACCATCACACTGCCCCACCATCACACTGCCCACCCCACCATCACACTGCCCACCATCACACTGCCCTCCCACCATCACACTGCCCACCCCACCATCACACTGCCCTCCCCACCATCACACTGCCCATCCCACCATCACACTGCCCACCCCCACCATCACACTGCCCACCATCACACTGCCCACCCCACCATCACACTGCCCTCCCCACCATCACACTGCCCACCCCCACCATCACACTGCCCACCATCACACTGCCCACCCCACCATCACACTGCCCACCCCACCATCACACTGCCCTCCCCACCATCACACTGCCCATCCCACCATCACACTGCCCACCCCACCATCACACTGCCCACCATCACACTGCCCTCCCCACCATCACACTGCCCTCCACCATCACACTGCCCACCCCACCATCACACACTGCCCTCCATCACACTGCCCACCCCACCATCACACTGCCCATCCCACCATCACACTGCCCACCCCACCATCACACTGCCCACCATCACACTGCCCTCCCCACCATCACACTGCCCACCATCACACTGCCCACCATCACACTGCCCACCATCACACTGCCCTCCCCACCATCACACTGCCCACCCCACCATCACACTGCCCACCCCACCATCACACTGCCCACCCCACCATCACACTGCCCACCCCACCATCACACTGCCCACCATCACACTGCCCACCATCACACTGCCCACCCCACCATCACACTGCCCACCCCACCATGACACTGCCCTCCCCACCATCACACTGCCCTCCCCACCATCACACTGCTCTCCCCACCATCACACTGCCCACCCCACCATCACACTGCCCACCCCACCATCACACTGCCTCTCCCCACCATCACACTGCCCACCATCACACTGCCCCCATCATCACACTGCCCACCCCACCATCACACTGCCCACCCCACCATCACACTGCCCACCATCACACTGCCCACCATCACACTGCCCACCCCACCATCACACTGCCCACCCCACCATCACACTGCCCACCCCACCATCACACTGCCCACCCCACCATCACACTGCCCACCATCACACTGCCCACCATCACACTGCCCACCCCACCATCACACTGCCCACCCCACCATCACACTGCCCTCCCCACTATCACACTGCCCACCCCACCATCACACTGCCCCACCATCACACTGCCCCACCATCACACTGCCCACCATCACACACTGCCCTCCATCACACTGCCCTCCCCACCATCACACTGCCCCCCACCATCACACTGCCCTCCACCATCACACTGCCCACCATCACACTGCCCACCCCACCATCACACTGCCCACCATCACACTGCCCACCATCACACTGCCTCCATCACACTGCCCACCCCACCATCACACTGCCCTCCCCACCATCACACTGCCCACCATCACACTGCCACCCCACCATCACACTGCCCACCATCACACTGCCCTCCCCACCATCACACTGCCCTCCCCACCATCACACTGCCCACCCCACCATCACACTGCCCCACCATCACACTGCCCACCATCACACTGCCCTCCATCACACTGCCCACCCCACCATCACACTGCCCTCCCCACCATCACACTGCCCACCATCACACTGCCCACCCACCATCACACTGCCCACCCCACCATCACACTGCCCACCCCACCATCACACTGCCCACCCACCATCACACTGCCCACCCACCATCACACTGCCCACCCCACCATCACACTGCCCACCCCGGCACTCCTCCCACCCCACCATCACACTGCCCACCCCACCATCACACTGCCCTCCCCACCATCACACTGCCCACCATCACACTGCCCTCCATCACACTGCCCACCCCACCATCACACTGCCCTCCCCACCATCACACTGCCCACCATCACACTGCCCACCCACCATCACACTGCCCACCCCACCATCACACTGCCCACCCCACCATCACACTGCCCACCCACCATCACACTGCCCACCCACCATCACACTGCCCACCCCACCATCACACTGCCCACCCGCACCATCACAATGCCCCCACCATCACACTGCCCACCCCGGCCTCCTCCACCCCACCATCACACTGCCCACACCCCACCATCACACTGCCCTCCCCACCATCACACTGCCCACCATCACACTGCCCACCCACCATCACACTGCCCTCCCCACCATCACACTGCCCACCATCACACTGCCCACCCCGCCTCCTCCCACCCCACCATCACACTGCCCACCCCACCCATCACACTGCCCACCCCACCATCACACTGCCCACCCCACCATCACACTGCCCTCCCCACCATCACACTGCCCACCATCACACTGCCCACCCCACCATCACACTGCCCACCCCACCATCACACTGCCCACCATCACACTGCCCACCCCACCATCACACTGCCCACCCCACCATCACACTGCCCACCCCACCATCACACTGCCCACCCCACCATCACACTGCCCACCATCACACTGCCCTCCATCACACTGCCCTCCCCACCATCACACTGCCCACCCCACCATCACACTGCCCACCCCACCATCACACTGCCCACCCCACCATCACACTGCCCTCCTCACCATCACACTGCCCACCCCACCATCACACTGCCCACCATCACACTGCCCCACCATCACACTGCCCTCCCCACCATCACACTGCCCACCATCACACTGCCCACCCCACCATCACACTGCCCTCCCCACCATCACACTGCCCACCCCACCATCACACTGCCCACCATCACACTGCCCACCCCACCATCACACTGCCCACCATCACACTGCCCACCATCACACTGCCCACCACCATCACACTGCCCACCCCACCATCACACTGCCCTCCCCACCATCACACTGCCCACCATCACACTGCCCACCATCACACTGCCCTCCCCACCATCACACTGCCCACCCCACCATCACACTGCCCACCATCACACTGCCCACCATCACACTGCCCACCCCACCCATCACACTGCCCTCCCCACCATCACACTGCCCACCATCACACTGCCCTCCCCACCATCACACTGCCCTCCATCACACTGCCCACCCCACCATCACACTGCCCCACCATCACACTGCCCACCCCACCATCACACTGCCCTCCATCACACTGCCCTCCCCACCATCACACTGCCCACCCCACCATCACACTGCCCACCCCACCATCACACTGCCCACCATCACACTGCCCACCATCACACTGCCCACCATCACACTGCCCTCCCCACCATCACACTGCCCACCCCACCATCACACTGCCCTCCCCACCATCACACTGCCCACACATCACACTGCCCTCCCCACCATCACACTGCCCACCATCACACTGCCCACCATCACACTGCCCACCCCACCATCACACTGCCCACCCCACCATCACACTGCCCTCCCCACCATCACACTGCCCACCATCACACTGCCCACCCCACCATCACACTGCCCACCCCACCATCACACTGCCCACCCCACCATCACACTGCCCTCCCACCATCACACTGCCCACCCCACCATCACACTGCCCACCCCACCATCACACTGCCCACCCCACCATCACACTGCCCACCCCACCATCACACTGCCCACCCCACCATCACATTGCCCACCATCACACTGCCCATCACACTGCCCACCATCACACTGCCCACCCCACCATCACACTGCCCACCCCACCATCACACTGCCCTCCCCACCATCACACTGCCCCACCATCACACTGCCCACCCCACCATCACACTGCCCACCATCACACTGCCCTCCATCACACTGCCCACCCCACCATCACACTGCCCTCCCCACCATCACACTGCCCCACCATCACACTGCCCACACCACCATCACACTGCCCACCCCACCATCACACTGCCCACCCCACCATCACACTGCCCACCCCACCATCACACTGCCCCACCATCACACTGCCCACCATCACACTGCCCACCATCACACTGCCCACCCCACCATCACACTGCCCACCATCACACTGCCCACCCCACCATCACACTGCCCACCCCACCATCACACTGCCCACCCATCACACTGCCCACCATCACACTGCCCACCCACCATCACACTGCCCACCCCACCATCACACTGCCTCCCCACCATCACACTGCCCCTCCCCACCATCACACTGCCCACCCCACCATCACACTGCCCACCCCACCATCACACTGCCCTCCATCACACTGCCCACCCCACCATCACACTGCCCACCCCACTATCACACTGCCCACCCCACCATCACACTGCCCACCATCACACTGCCCACCCCACCATCACACTGCCCACCATCACACACTGCCCACCATCACACTGCCCACCCCACCATCACACTGCCCACCCCACCATCACACTGCCTACCATCACACTGCCCACCCCACCATCACACTGCCCACCATCACACTGCCCACCCCACCATCACACTGCCCTCCCCACCATCACACTGCCCTCCCCACCATCACACTGCCCACCATCACACTGCCCACCATCACACTGCCCACCCCACCATCACACTGCCCACCCCACCATCACACTGCCCTCCCCACCATCACACTGCCCACCATCACACTGCCCACCCCACCATCACACTGCCCACCATCACACTGCCCACCATCACACTGCCCACCCCACCATCACACTGCCCACCCCACCATCACACTGCCCTCCCCACCATCACACTGCCCACCATCACACTGCCCACCCCACCATCACACTGCCCTCCCCACCATCACACTGCCCACCCCACCATCACACTGCCCTCCCCACCATCACACTGCCCACCCCACCATCACACTGCCCACCCCACCATCACACACTGCCCACCCCACCATCACACTGCCCTCCCCACCATCACACTGCCCACCCCACCATCACACTGCCCACCATCACACTGCCCACCCCACCATCACACTGCCCACCATCACACTGCCCACCATCACACTGCCCTCCCCACCATCACACTGCCCACCCACCATCACACTGCCCACCCCACCATCACACTGCCCTCCATCACACTGCCCCACCATCACACTGCCCACCATCACACTGCCCACCATCACACTGCCCTCCATCACACTGCCCTCCCCACCATCACACTGCCCATCACACTGCCCACCCCACCATCACACTGCCCACCCCACCATCACACTGCCCTCCCCACCATCACACTGCCCTCCCCACCATCACACTGCCCTCCCCACCATCACACTGCCCACCCCACCATCACACTGCCCTCCCCACCATCACACTGCCCACCCCACCATCACACTGCCCTCCCCACCATCACACTGCCCACCCCACCATCACACTGCCCACCCCACCATCACACTGCCCACCCCACCATCACACTGCCCTCCCCACCATCACACTGCCCACCCCACCATCACACTGCCCACCCCCACCATCACACTGCCCTCCCCACCATCACACTGCCCACCCATCACACTGCCCACCCCACCATCACACTGCCCACTCCCACCATCACACTGCCCACCCCACCATCACACTGCCCACCATCACACTGCCCACCCACCATCACACTGCCCACCATCACACTGCCCCACCATCACACTGCCCTCCCCACCATCACACTGCCCCTCCCCACCATCACACCTGCCCCTCCCCACCATCACACTGCCCTCCCCACCATCACACTGCCCTCCCCACCATCACACTGCCTCCCCACCATCACACTGCCCACCCACCATCACACTGCCCACCCACCATCACACTGCCCACCATCACACTGCCCACCATCACACTGCCCACCCCACCATCACACTGCCCACCATCACACTGCCCCACCATCACACTGCCCACCCCACCATCACACTGCCCTCCATCACACTGCCCACCCACCATCACACTGCCCACCCCACCATCACACTGCCCCACCATCACACTGCCCTCCATCACACTGCCCTCCCCACCATCACACTGCCCTCCATCACACTCATCACACTGCCCTCCCCACCATCACACTGCCCTCCCCACCATCACACTGCCCACCCCACCATCACACTGCCCTCCCCACCATCACACTGCCCTCCCCACCATCACACTGCCCTCCATCACACTGCCCACCATCACACTGCCCACCCCACCATCACACTGCCCTCCCCACCATCACACTGCCCACCATCACACTGCCCACCCCACCATCACACTGCCCACCCCACCATCACACTGCCCACCATCACACTGCCCACCATCACACTGCCCACCCCACCATCACACTGCCCTCCATCACACTGCCCACCATCACACTGCCCACCATCACACTGCCCACCATCACACTGCCCACCCCACCATCACACTGCCCACCCCACCATCACACTGCCCTCCATCACACTGCCCACCATCACACTGCCCACCCCACCATCACACTGCCCTCCCCACCATCACACTGCCCACCATCACACTGCCCACCCCACCATCACACTGCCCACCCCACCATCACACTGCCCACCATCACACTGCCCACCATCACACTGCCCACCATCACACTGCCCACCCCACCATCACACTGCCCACCCCACCATCACACTGCCCACCATCACACTGCCCACCATCACACTGCCCACCATCACACTGCCCACCCCACCATCACACTGCCCTCCCCACCATCACACTGCCCACCATCACACTGCCCACCCCACCATCACACTGCCCACCATCACACTGCCCTCCCCACCATCACACTGCCCACCATCACACTGCCCACCCCACCATCACACTGCCCACCATCACACTGCCCTCCCCACCATCACACTGCCCACCATCACACTGCCCTCCCCACCATCACACTGCCCACCATCACACTGCCCACCCCACCATCACACTGCCCACCATCACACTGCCCTCCCCACCATCACACTGCCCTCCATCACACTGCCCACCCCACCATCACACTGCCCACCCCACCATCACACTGCCCACCATCACACTGCCCTCCCCACCATCACACTGCCCACCATCACACTGCCCACCCCACCATCACACTGCCCACCATCACACTGCCCTCCCCACCATCACACTGCCCACCCCACCATCACACTGCCCACCCCACCATCACACTGCCCTCCATCACACTGCCCTCCCCACCATCACACTGCCCACCATCACACTGCCCACCCCACCATCACACTGCCCACCCACCATCACACTGCCCACCATCACACTGCCCACCCCACCATCACACTGCCCACCATCACACTGCCCACCCACCATCACACTGCCCACCCCACCATCACACTGCCCACCATCACACTGCCCACCCCACCATCACACTGCCCACCCCACCATCACACTGCCCACCCCACCATCACACTGCCCACCATCACACTGCCCACCCCACCATCACACTGCCCACCCCACCATCACGCTGCCCACCCCGGCCTCCTCCCACCCCACCATCACACTGCCCACCCCACCATCACACTGCCCTCCCCACCATCACACTGCCCACCCCGCCTCCTCCCTCCCCACCACCCACTCTCTATCCCTCCATCAAAATGGGTTCCATAAAGAGGTTCATTTCGCACAGAGCTGTCAACACAACGGGGAGCCGACATTCACTCTGTGCTAAAAAGGTAAAAACAATGACTGCAGATGCTGGAAACCAGATTCTGGATTAGTGGTGCTGGAAGAGCACAGCAGTTCAGGCAGCATCCAACGAGCAGCGAAATCGACGTTTCGGGCAAAAGCCCTTCATCAGCCCTTTCCCGAAACGTCGATTTTGCTGCTCGTTGGATGCTGCCTGAACTGCTGTGCTCTTCCAGCACCACTAATCCAGAATTCACTCTGTGCTACCTACAATAGTCAGACAAATGGGAAGCAACATGTTCATATAGCACCTACCACCAGGCACTTCACAGTGACACTTTCAATGAACGTTTGACACTGACCGATATAGGGTGAAGGTTAAGGTTAGTGACCAACAGCCAAGTGGTCAGAATTAGGTATATATCTTTAAATGAGGGGAGAGAGTTTTATGAAGGAAATTCCAGAGTTTAGGATCCAAGCAGCAAGCACAACGTGCTCTTTTACATTTTAATCCTGCAATGGGTAGTACTGAGGGAGTGCTACACTGTCAGAGGGTCAGTGCTGAGGGAGTGCTACACTGTCGGAGGGTCAGTGCCGAGGGAGCACTACACTGTCAGAGGGTCAGTGCTGAGGGAGCGCCACACTGTCGGAGGGTCAGTGCTGAGGGAGTGCCGCACTGTCGGAGGGTCAGTGCTGAGGGAGTACCGCACTGTTGGAGGGTCAGTGCTGATGGAGTGCCGCACTGTCGGAGCGTCAGTGCTGAGGGAGCGCTACACTGCCAGAGGGTCAGTGCTGAGGGAGCGCCACACTGCCAGAGGGTCAGTGCTGAGGGAGTGCCGCACTGTCGGAGGGTCAGTGCTGAGGGAGCGCTACACTGCCAGAGGGTCAGTGCTGAGGGAGCGCCACACTGTCGGAGGGTCAGTTCTGAGGGAGTGCCGCACTGTCGGAGGGTCAGTGCTGAGGGAGTACCGCACTGTCGGAGGGTCAGTGCTGAGGGAGTGCCGCACTGTTGGAGGGTCAGTGCTGAGGGAGCGACACACTGTCGGAGGGTCAGTTCTGAGGGAGTGCTGCACTGTCGGAGGGTCAGTGCTGAGGGAGTGCCGCACTGTCAGAGGGTCAGTGCTGAGGGAGTACCGCACTGTCGGAGGGTCAGTGCTGAGGGAGCGCCGCACTGTCGGAGGGTCAGTGCTGAGGGGGTGGGCACTGTCGGAGGGTCCGAGGAGCAGGAAAATCAACGTTTCAGGCAGGAGCCCTTCATCAGGATGCTGCCTGACCGCCTGTGCTTTTCCAGCATCACGTTAATCTATAGTCTAATCTCCAGCATCTGCAGTAGCCACTTTTGTCAGTGTGTGGTGATGATCATGGTGGCTGAGGGAATATTACTTGGGGTGTTTTCTTTCTGGAGCACTGACTAAACTTAGAACAGATTTTGTTGGCTGTCTAGTGTCCTCTAGTTGAGAGAGGCGCTACAGAAATGCAGGGGTGTGTGTGGCCGGCCTGTGTCTTCAGCACACGGTGAGATTCCTGCTCCCTATCCACCACCTCCGATACACAGGTTGCCCAGTCTGCTTTGCCCCTCCCTGTTCCAGCTCTCAGGGACAGCAGCTCTGCATCTCTCCATTCACTCACCCCGCTGAGGGGGTGAGACCCTCGCCTCTTTCCCTCTCCCCCCCCCCCACCACCCCCTCCCTGTTCCAGCTCTCAGGGACAGCAGCTCTGCATCTCTCCATTCACTCACCCCGCTGAGGGGGTGAGACCCTCTCCTCTTTCCCTCTCCCCCCCCCCCCCCAACCCCCTCCCTGTTCCAGCTCATAGGGAGAACAGCTCAGTATTTCTGCGTACGTTC
>NW_027311167.1:0-34064 GCF_047496795.1 Chiloscyllium punctatum | reverse complement strand
AGCAGAGCAAATTTAAGGGATCGAAGTTTAGTCCAGAAGACATTACACAGATATAGTATTGAAGGGTGAATACAGAGCATGATGGGTCAAGACTCAATCCACACTCTCTTGCTTACTTTCATCACTGCTGTACTTATGCTTCCTATGTCAATATAGGACGTTGACCGTTATCAATCCAGGCCTGTGCTGTCTTAGTGAGGATCGGGACAACAGAGGGGAAAGGAGGCCTCCCTTAAGAAGGTGGTATTGAAACCTGGGATCTTTCTGTTCTATATTTCCCCTCTCACACTTTCCCTTGTCTTGTGATAGAGTCATACAGCAAGGAGACATACCTTTCAGTCCAACGCATCTGTGCCAGTGTCTTGAATGCTTGTAATTCCCAGAAAAGTTCCAATTTCTGTCACTTCCACCCCTCCCATAATCCTGCTGTTTATTTGAAACCTACTCCAATGCTGACGACGCTCCCTATGTATAATTTGCTCCAAACTCGGTAACGTGCTCAATCTCAGTAACCTCATCCTGCACTCAGTACAATAATCTCTATTTCTGTAGTTTTCCACAATAACTACAGTCCACCCTGTCTCTGTGAAATCCTCCAGCCTGTACAAAAATACTCACCTGTGTACTTACCCCAAGCCCCAAGAGAACATGATATCACTGTAACCTTCTGCTGGCCAGATCACATTCTTGCCTCCTGGCCTATAGCACCACATGACCTCTGTAACCATCTCCCATCCCGACCTGACTCTTTATCTGTGTAAACACCTCCAGACCTTTTTCCAGCTGCAAAAACACTTCCCATCTCTGTGTGCTCCTCCCTGCCCCTCAAATACTCTCTCTTTGTGTAGCTCTGCAGTTTGGGATGGTTCAGTGGTAAGCACTGCTGCTTCACAGCACCAGAGACCCGGGTTCAATTCCCGCCTCAGGCGATTGACTGTGTGGAGTTTGCACATTCTCCCCGTGTCTGCGTGGGTTTCCTCCGGGTGCTCCGGTTTCCTCCCACAGTCCAAAAATGTGCAGTCCAGGTGGATTGGCCATGCTAAATTGCCCGTAGTGTTAGGTCAGGTGTATGGGTGGGTTGCGCTTCGGCGGGTTGGTGTGGACCTGTTGGGCCGAAGGGCCTGTTTCCACACTGTAAGTAATCTAAAAGTAATCTAATCCCTCCTTATTGGTGTAACCTCTTCCTGAAAACCTCTCAACATGTGGAGACCCCACAATCCTCCATATCTGTGTAATCCAACAGGTTCCCGCATTACTCTCAATCTGTAGAACCCAATCCAATGCCTGTGACTCTCCCAATCCAGTTCCTGCAAGACTCACTCTCTGTATAACAGTCTCCCGTCACTATCACCCACCCTGTCAATGTAAGCTCCTCTAGTATCTCCATAACCTTCTCCAGCTCTTGTACCCTATCTAGTAAACGCCACCCTCATCTATAACCCTCCCTCCGGTAGGAACCGTTCCACAGATTCATCACCCTCTAGCTGAATAAATTCCTCCAGATCTCCATTCTAAAGGGTTGTTCCTTCACTCTGAAGCCGTGCTCTTGAGCCCTGGTCTCTCCAGCAGTGAAAACATCTCCCCACCCCCGTCCACTCCATCTAGGCCCCTCAGTATTCTGTAAGTTTGAATGAGATCCTGCCACCGCCGCCTCTGAAAATTCATCAAGTACAGACTCAGAGACTTCACCAGCTTCTGATATGACAAACATTTCATCCTGGGCTCTTTCTTGTAAAACTAGTTCATGTACCCACTCAAATCCTTTGTCCAGACTGTTAATGTATAACATGTACAGGGTGGTCCCAACACTGACCTCTGCAGAGTTCCCCTCGTCACCAGTTCCCATCGTGAAAACGACCCCTTTATACCTACTCTGTCTTCTGCTAATTAGCCAATCCTCTACCCATGCCAAGCATGTTCTGAAACTGAAATTTCATTTCACAAACCCTGCTGGATTTGTTTTCCTGTCTGGCTGTGAATAAGCAGAGTAGATAAAAGGGAAGAATGGTTTGTCGGGATTTTCAAAAACCTTTCAACTGATCCCACTGAAGATGTGGATAAGCAAAATTGGCAAATGTGGGATTGGCGGGAATGTACTGGCATGGATTGGGAATTCTTTAACAGAAAACTAAGTGGGAATAAATGAATTAGTGCTTGACCCCCAACTAATCACAAAGGGATTCGATGCATTTGATGGATGGATAAAATCTACTGCTTCCATGTTTGTTGCTGACACAGAACGAGATGGGACAGTGACCCTGTGAAGGAGCAGAGTGGAGTGGGAGCTGGAGGATTGCACGTCCCTGGGAGTCACAGAGATGGTGACCCTGTCAGGGAACAGAGTGCAGTATGAGCTGGAGGATTACACTACCTGGGAGTCACAGAGACGGTGACCCTATGAGGGAGCAGAGCGGAGTGGGAGCTGGAGCATTACACATATCTGGGAGTCACAGAGATGGTGACCCTGTGAGGGAACAGAGTGGAGTGGGAGCTGGAGGATTACACGTACCTGGGAGTCACAGAGATAACTTTCTGTTCTGGGACCTGCCTGCACTGAGTTTGAAACAAGTGCAAGAGCCGTCACAGAAAATGCTGTAAGTTCATTGGCTGATAAATGCGCTGTTATTAGCGACTGTCAGTTAATTGCTATAAGTTAGCAAATTTTTTAAACTTCTCAAATAAGGGTTGAACACAAAAATAAGAGGGAGAAGTAAAATTGTGAGCCAATATAATAAATTACCCTCAGTAAGCCACAGTTGAATAAGGGATTTAAACATATTGTTATTTCCTGGATGTTAACTTCATTTTAAGTAATTAATTAAGTAACTCGAGACAAAATACATTTTAGGACATGTTTGTCAGATGGAAAATGTGTTCATAGCCCCTGCTCGTGTCCGAGATGGACACTGGGTCATGGAGCTCAGACAGTGACTAGAGACACTATGGGACATCTGTGATGCTGACATTAAGTGGACAGCACACACACACAGCAGATCACCCTGCAGTCATGACGGCCTGGAAGAAGGAAGGGTCTGGGGGACTAGGCAATCAGAGAGAAACAGTCTGGGAATACAAGCATATCCTGGTGTCTCCCTCCCAATTCAGTTTCCCAGTTTGGAAGCTGATGAAGGTATAGACTGCTCAAGGGCGGGCAGTCAGAGCCATGTCTGTGACACCAAAAGCAGCCTGACTGTACAGGAGGGGAGGGAGAAGGAAGGAGGAGCAATAGGCACAGGGGAGTCAGGAAAGTGAAGAAGGTGTCAGCCTGCCTGTAATTCCAGGATAGTGGGGTTAAGAATGTCACTGTGTCTGCAGGACATTCGTCTGGGGGACAGTGAAAAGTCAAAGATCATGCCCATGTTGGTAAGAATGACCTGGGTAGGAAGGGTGAAGTGGTCTGGAAGTCCGAACTTAGGGAGCTCGGTGGATGGTTAGCAAGCCCGTCCGCAAATGCAGCAATCCCTGGAATACTTCCAGGGCCGTGTCCAAGTGAGAACAGAACTCGGAGTTTTAGGTAGATGAGAGTGTGACTGAAACGATGGTGCAGCAGGAAGGGCTTCAGATTCCTGGGACATTGGAACTGGTTCTCGGGAAGTCAGCAACTGTACAAGCTGGATGGGCTAACGTGACGGAGCTGGGACTGAATTTCTTACGGGTTTTTTTTGGGAGGGATTAAAAATAACTTGGTGTGTGCTTAGGATCTAAAAAGAAATAGTATAGGAGACTACCAGGATTTTCAAAATAATGGGAGATACAATTGGCAATAATTTACAACAACACGGTTAACAGTGGAAGATGGAGTGAGAAAGAAAGCCATAATCTGAGGTAATCTGCATGGACCTGAATATTGGGAGTGTTCGGAGTTACAGAAGCAGTTTGGTGTGTGGAAATCTGATGTACTGATCACCGAGAGCTGGCTCAAGGAATGGCAGGACGGGATGTTAAATATTGCTGGGTATAAAATATTCCAAAATGATAGAAGGGAAGGGAAAGGATGAAGGTAGAAGTATTGGTTTAGATTAGCGTTAGTTAAGGAGTCCAAGAGAAAGAGGATCCGTCCAAGGACAGAATGAATTTGGCTGGAGCTACAGAACAAAAAGTTTACAATTACACTGTGAGGTAAAGTCTGTCAGCAAGCAACCAAAGAAATGATGGAGAGCGATGACAGTATTACAGATTAGTTATACTGAGAAACTTAATTTATTCAGATATTGACTGGGTTACTGGTGGTGCAGTGTCCTGAGGGGCGAGTGTTCCTGGATTACTTGGAGGAGAGTTCACTTCAGGAGTATGTGTCCAGCCCAAGAGAGCATGTACTGTTGGACCTGGTCCTTGGGGAAGAAGTGGGGCAAGTGTCAGTAGGGGAACGTTTTGGGGGGCAGCGATCATTTTATTGTAACGTTCAGGATGATGAGTAGAGACTGCCATGCAATAATTAAGAGTGAGAAACATTAGTTGATTGAGAGCAGCCTTCAATGGGGCAAGAATGAAGCTGGGAACTTTTCAACAAGGCCAGTGAAATGTTAGCTTTAAACAGTGTGAACCAGCTCAGATGTAGCTGGGATTATGGAGATGGGGTTGCAGTGTCACCATGACTGGGAAATGGATAATTAAAGGTTTTCCCCATTTCGACAGGAAGGATTAATAGACCAACACAATGAAGTAGCATTGTGTATAAAGGATGGAATCAGTAATATTGTGATGCTAATCAATTCACACACTGCTCCTCCCTGCCCTCACCCTCATCTCTGCGTATTGATTCTATCAGATATTGGTAACCTTTGAAAACTTCAGAAAATAGCAGTATAGACAAGATCAATCTGTCCACTGTCTGCATTGGACAAGAAGTAAAGTTGTTTTTTAAAGTCCAAGTTCTGTCTCCCCGGACACTATAGGACTTCAGCTGCAGATCCCGGCAACTTTTAAAAATGGTTTGAGAGTTTCTGCCTGTACTCCGCTTCCATGTGTGCCTCCCAGATCCCGAGCATACTCTGGGTGAAATTACAACTTTCCTCACCACTTTTCTGATATTTCAGCCAATTACATTAAATGTTCACCACTGGTAAAGCAGTTTATCAACAGGAACAAGATGTTATTTTCCTCTCTACACAGGCCCCTGCCAGAATGTGCACCCCGATCAAATCTCCTCTCAGCATCCTCCATTCCTATCTTTCCTCAGAACTGCACTTCCACTGTCACAGGGTAACGGATCTTTTACGTACCCTCTCCAGTCCAATTCCATCCTTCCCTGTGATGGGGTGACCAGAACTGCACATCATCCCCAAGCTGTGACTGAACTCATTATTTATGCATTTCCAGCATGAGTTTCCTGCTCTGAAATTCTGCCCTTTGGCTGATAGAGGAAATGACGCTATTTGCTACATTAACAAGATTATTGATGTTTCCAGCTACCTTCATTTATCCGCCCACACAGACTATGCTCTCATTTATTGTCCATTCCTCTCTATTGTTGATGTCCCCAAATGCCTTGCCTTGCACTTCTCTGGGTTGTTTGCTCCATTCACCTGGATCCCATAGTTTCTGTTTTTATTTTTTTAAAATTTTTTTTTACTAAACCCCACACTACCGCCTAACTGCGGTAGTGCTTATTTTTTCCCCAACACCCATGGTGTGTGTGTGTGTGCAGGTACGAGACACAGTGAAAGACACAAAGTGCACGAATCTTTATTCAATTTCCACCACCAGGAAGATAGGAAACCACCAGAGTGGCCAGTGACAAGCACTGCCCTTCACATCAAAGGGTAATGCTGTGTGATCAAAACAGTGAAGGGGAGGGTAGGGACTAAATCAAAATAGAGTTGGAGGAAGAAATAATACACTCCAGTCCCTGTGGCGCCCACCTCTCCCTGAACGACTCCAGGGTGTTGGTGGACACCGCGTGCTCCTTCTCCAAGGACACCCGGGCTCTAACGTAACCCCGGAAGAGGGGCAGGCAGTCGGCCCTAACGACCCCCTCCACGGCCCGCTGCCTGGACCTGTTGATGGCCAGTTTGGCCAGGCCCAGGAGCAGACCCACGAGGAGGTCTTCGGACCTGCCCTCCCTCCTCCGTACCGGGTGCCCGAAGATCAGGAGCGTGGGACTGAAGTGCAGCCAGAAACAGAGGAGAAGGTTTCTGAGAAAATCAAAAAGGGAGTGCAAACGCCCACACCCAATATATACATGGTCCACGGACTCCACAGCGCCAGAGAACAAGCAGTTGGGCTGGGAGTCTGTGAACCACTGCAACCTGCGGTTGCAGGGGACTGCTGCGTGCAGCACCCTCCACCCCAGATCCCCGAGAGAGAGGGGGAGGACTCCCGCGTAGAGAGCCTTCCACTGGGGATCTCCACCGCCCGGTGGCAAATGGGCACGCCAAGACGTGTCCGGGTGGTGGATGAGGGAGAAGAGGTGGACGGTGTGCAGCAGCAGTCGATACAGGGCCTTCCTTTTCACATCTTTGAAAGGGACAAAATTAAAATTCCGGAGGCGGCTCAGGTTGTGGGGCACAGGCTCCCGCGGGAAGTATGGGACCTTGGGGCCAATGTGAAATTCCGTCCAGGCCGAGTTTCTGTTTTTAAACTGTCTGCCATGGGATCGCTCATTAAATCCAATTAAGTCACATGCATTTCCAAGTTACTGCCTCAGACTGATATGGTCAGATTAATTACACTCGATCTTCCTTGCACAAATCCAGACCGACTGTCCTGGAGTCCCTGAGACTTCCTCAGTGACCGTTTATCCACTGTCTCAGAATTCCAGCCTTGACCTATTCAGTCAGTCCACATTAAACAAAGTTGCGGTATTAGCCATTCTCCAGGCCTCCAGCACCATTCCTGCATCCAATGAGGATTGGATAATGTAGGTGACTATAAAGCAGGAATTTTCCACGGCTCAATTTAACAGTTTGGAACGTTGTATTACCCCTTTTTAAGGATTTGAATCGCCTTTGTAATTCTCCACTCCAACTTTGTTGCTCCCAGTGTTTCACACTGCATCCCTACTTTGATTCAGACAAACAGAGGCCTAACCCATCTTATGATTTGGTCAAGTCTCACTTTAATCAGGATTTATGGAGGGTTTCTCTCCACAAGGTGAAGTGCATTTTCTCACGATACAATCCCCAATCTGCCTCATTAACTACCCTCCCTGCACACGTGGTTATCTTCTCATCTGACACTAACACGATGATTTTCCCCTTCGTCATAACAACTGTTCACTGACTGGATATCCCAGAATGCACCGGCCTCCCTGTTCCAGGTGCCATTAGTAAAAAGTCATTACACTCTTAGATTGTCAATTCGAAACACCCTGGACATGGCATAGGGGGTAAAACTGCGGCTTCACTTTGAGACCAAGCCACTGAGGTTCTGGTGGATGGCATGGGGCATGAGAGGTTCATTATCTTCCTCCAGGACTGGCAGGGGAGGCCATGATACTATACCCTGCCAGCTTGGTTGGTGGTTGACCCCTGTGTCAGTGAGGTGCCAGCCTGCTGGGTGAATGCCCCGCAGTGTTGGAAGGAGGTCAGTGACCTTCTCCACTCCACCATGGTAAGTACCACCATCTGCACTTTGTGAGCTCGCCCTCACTGTCTCTCTGTTACTGCACCCACCTCCCACAATGGCTCATGTTCTCCCACTCTCACTGAATGCAGCACCTTCTCTCGGTCTGTACCAGCTGTAACAAACAATTCTACCTCCCTTAATACCGCTTGGTAATTGTCACATTTCAGAAAGAACCACCCCACATGAGAGCAGAAAGAGCCAAGAGGGATAGGGGGCTCCCAACATTCTGCTTCTCGCCCCCTAACTGGTGAAGGATCCTGACCCTAACAACTACGAGAGGTTGTCTGAACGTTTCCAAGCCCCCGGACTGGAATCTGAGACTCCCCCTGTCTCACTGTGCTGGGCACCGTGACTGACCGTGTCCAAGCCCCCGGACTGGGATCCGAGACTCCCCCTGACTCACTGTGCTGGGCACCGTGACTGACCGTGTCCAAGCCCCCGGACTGGGATCCGAGACTCCCCCTGACTCACTGTGCTGGGCACCGTGACTGACTGTGTCCAAGCTCCCGGACTGGGATCTGAAACTCCCCCTGACTCACTGTGCTGGGCACCGTGACTGACTGGACAATGATATCAAGCTTCCTGAGTTTGTGTCTGTGCTAAACACAAAGACAAGACAGCAGGCGGGTGAGCCTAGTAGCTCTGGCTGCGGGGAAACACTGCGAAAGACAGGGTAAGGCGAGGCAATAATTCTGTGAACATTCAAGTCAGCTCAAAGTGAATGTGTAAAAAAACGGAGTGAGCAACCCAGTGGGACAGTCCATGAGCTGGGTGTGTGTCCCTGAGCACAGTGTCCTTGCAGCAGCATTGCAATGAGAGTTGTCAGTGCACCCTGAGCTGCAGCATTGAAGTGTAGAAGCGTACTGTCAATGGGTCGGAGATGTGCTGGGATGGCATGGTGAAGCTGGCATGTGTCAGATGTCAGCATTGGTGGGTGTGGAGTACATGCAGCTTCTGTTCATGCAGTTTCTCCCGAGACGTTGGAGTCCAGGATAGAAGTCTGCAGGAGCGAGCAGCAAGATGGAGTCACCAGATACCAGGTCTGACTTTCATGTCAAATTCTCTATATTGAGTTTCCCCACAGTGGGGGAGGATATGAAGCTGCAGGTTGATGGGGGGCGGGAGGGGGGATACACAATAATGTGCCTTTTGATCATCAGTAATCATTCAGTGAGCATCTCGTCACTCCTGCTCTCAAATCTTGTCTTAATGAACAGTCCAGTACAGGAACAGGCCCTTCAGCCCAGCAAGCCCGCACTGACACACGATGCCTTTCAAAAGTTGAAACAAAAGATTTTTTGCTCCAATACCCTCTATATCATTCTGTTCCCTACTTACTCATATCTGTGCCAAGATCCCTCTTCAACCTTGCTGTATTAGCTCCTTCCCCTCTATCAGTGCATTCCAGGCACTTCCACATTCTGTCTGGAACAGCAAAAATAAACCTTGCCGATCACATCTCCTGAACTTTCTCCCTTTTACCTAAAACCTACGGTCCTGAGTAATTGATATTTCTACTCTGGGGAAAAGCTTCTAACTGTCCTTCTATCTATGCCTCTGATAATTTTGTAAATATCTATCAGGTAGCCCCATAGCCAATGATGCCCAGGTGCAAACAAACCATGTGTGTTCAATTTCTCCTTTTGGCTAATACCCTCCAAACCAGACAAAATGCTGCTAAAACTTTTCCGTACCCTCTCCAACACTTCAGCATCGTGTGGCAACCAGTACTGTACACAATATTCTAAATGTTCTTCGAACTAAGTTTTTCTACAGCTGCAATATGACCTACTAATTTTCATACTGCATGTTCCGATGCCTGTCTGCAAGTTTGCCGTCAGTTTTCTTGATCACCCTCTCCACCCGTGTTACCACTTTTACGGAACTGTGGAGCTGTACACCTAGATCTCTTTGGATGTTGATGCGGCCAGTAGTTTTTCCATCCATTTTATACTTTTCTCCTGCATTAGACCTTCTAAATTGCATCACGTCACAATTGTCCAAATAAAGTTACATCGGTGTTCTCTCTGTCCAAGTCTGCAGCTGACCTATATCCTGCTGTATTCTCTGGCAATCATCCTCACAATCTGCAACTCCGCCAATCTATTTACAGATCTCCAGTCACAAAAACACTGTTCCATCACTACTTTGCCTTGTGTGACCAAGCAGTTCTCTATCCATCTTACTAACTGACCGCTGATCCCATTTCACTTCACCTTCTGTATGAGCCTGCCATAAGGAACCATATCAAAGGCTTTGCTCATGTCCAAACGGCCAACATCCAGCCCCATGCCCTCATCAATCAATTTTGTCACTTCCTCGAAACATTCAATCAAGTTTGTGAGACATGATCTTCCCCATGCAACTGTGTTGCCTGTTGCTAGTAAGTCCATACTAGAGTACTGTTGGAGCTACACTCATTCAGGCAAGTGATTATTCCATCATATTCCTGACTTGAACCTTGGAGAGGAGATGAGATTCCTTACAGTGTGGAAACAGGTCCTTTGGCCCAACCAGTCTACACCAACCCTGCAAAGAGTAACCCATCCACACCCATTTCTCTATGACTAAAACAGTTCGCAATTTAATGTGGTCAATACACCTGACCTGCACATCTTTGGACGGTGCTAGGAAACCCATGCAGACACAGAGGAAATGTGCACAGTCCACACAGTTAATTACCCAAGGCCGGAATCGAACTGAGGACCGTGGTGCTGCGAGGGAGCAGTGCTAAACACTGAGCCACCATGTCGCTCTTGATAGCACCCGTAGACTGGGAGGTAATTGCGCCGTGAACGGTTACTGTACAGTGGGAGGTATGTCGGGGTGTGACTGTTATTGTACAGTGGGAGGTATGTCGGGGGGTGACGGTTACTGTACAGTGGGAGGTATGTCAGACCATGATGGTTACTGTACAGTGGGAGGTATGTTGGGCCGTGATGGTCACTGTACAGTGGGAGGTATGTCGGAACGTGACGGTGAGTGTACAGTGGGAGGTATGTCGGCGTGTGATGGTTACTGTACAGTGGGAGGTATGTCGGGGTGTAATGGTTACTGTACAGTGGGAGGTATGTAGGGGTGTAATGGTTACTGTACAGTGGGAGGTATGTCGGGGTGTAATGGTTACTTTACAGTGGGAGGTATGTCGGGGTGTGATGGTTACTGTACAGTGGGAGGTCTGTCGGGCCGTGATGGTTACTGTACAGTGGGGGGTATGTCGGGGTGTGATGGTTACTGTACAGTGGGAGGTATGTCGGGCCGTGATGGTTACTGTACAGTGGGGGGTATGTCGGGGTGTGATGGTTACTGTACAGTGGGAGGTATGTCGGGCCGTGATGGTTACTGTACAGTGGGGGGTATGTCGGGGTGTGATGGTTACTGTACAGTGGGAGGTATGTCGGGGTGTGATGGTTACTGTACAGTGGGAGGTATGTCGGGGTGTGATGGTTACTGTACAGTGGGAGGTATGTCGGGGTGTGATGGTTACTGTACAGTGGGAGGTATGTCGGGGTGTGATTGTTACTGTACAGTGGGAGGTATGTCGGGGTGTGATGGATACTGTACAGTGGGAGGTATGTCGGGTTGTGATGGTTACTGTACAGTGGGAGGTATGTCGGGCCATGATGGTTACTGAACAGTGGGAGGTATGTTGGACCGTGATGGGTACAGTACAGTGGGAGGAATGTCGGGGTGTGATGGTTACTGTACAGTGGGAGGTATGTCGGGGTGTGATGGTTACTGTACAGTGGGAGCTATGTCGGGTTGTGATGGTTACTGTACAGTGGGAGGGATGTCGGGGTGTGATGGTTACAGTACAGTGGGAGGTATGTCGGGGTGTGATGGTTACTGTACAGTGGGAGGTATGTCGAGCTGTGATGGTTACTGTACAGTGGGAGGTATGTCGGGGTGTGATGGTAACTGTACAGTGGGAGGTATGTCGAGCTGTGATGGTTACTGCACAGTGGGAGGTATGTAGGGATGTGATGTTTACTGTACAGTGGGAGGTATGTCGGGATGTGATGTTGACTGTACAGAGGGAGGTATGTCGGGCATTGAAGGTTACTGTACATTGGGAGGTATGTCGGGCCGTGACGGTTGCTGTAGAGTGGGAGGTATGTTAGGCCGTGATAGTTACTGTACAGTGGGAGGTATGTCGGGGTTTGATGGTTACTGTACAGTGGGAGGTATGTCGGGGTTTGATGATTACTGTACAGTGGGAGGTATGTCGGGGTTTTATGATTACTGTACACAGGGAGGCTTGTCGGTCTGTGATGGTTACTGCACAGTGGGAGGTATGTCAGGCCGTGATGGTTACTGTACAGTGGGAGGTATGTCGGGGTGTGATGGTTACTGTACAGTGGGAGGAATGTCGGGGTGTGATGGTTACTGTACAGTGGGAGGTATGTCGGGGTGTGATGGTTACTGTACAGTGGGAGTTATGTCGGGCCGTGATTGTTACTGTACAGTGGGAGGTATGTCGGGGTGTGATGGTTACTGTACATTGGTAGGTATGTCGGGTTGTGATGGTTACTGTACATTGGTAGGTATGTCGGGTTGTGATGGTTACTGTAAAGTGGGAGGTATGTCGGGGTGTGATGGTTACTGTACAGTGGGAGGTATGTCGGGGTGTGATGGATACTGTACATTGGGAGGTATGTCGGGGTGTGATGGTTACTGTACAGTGGGAGGTATGTCGGGGAGTGATGGTTACTGTACAGTGGGAGGTATGTCGGGTTGTGATGGTTACTGTAAAGTGGGAGGTATGTTGGGTTGTGATGGTTACTGTACAGAGGGAGGTATGTCGGGGTGTGATGTTTACAGTACAGTTGGAGGTATGTCGGTGTGTGATGGTTACTGTACAGTGGGAGGGATGTCGGGGTGTGATGGTTACAGTACAGTGGGAGGTATGTCGGGGTGTGATGGTTACTGTACAGTGGGAGGTATGTCGAGCTGTGATGGTTACTGTACAGTGGGAGGTATGTCGGGGTGTGATGGTAACTGTACAGTGGGAGGTATGTCGAGCTGTGATGGTTACTGCACAGTGGGAGGTGTGTAGGGATGTGATGTTTACTGTACAGTGGGAGGTATGTCGGGATGTGATGTTGACTGTACAGAGGGAGGTATGTCGGGCATTGAAGGTTACTGTACATTGGGAGGTATGTCGGGCCGTGACGGTTGCTGTAGAGTGGGAGGTATGTCAGGCCGTGATAGTTACTGTACAGTGGGAGGTATGTCGGGGTGTGATGGTTACTGTACAGTGGGAGGAATGTCGGGGTGTGATGGTTACTGTACAGTGGGAGGTATGTCGGGGTGTGATGGTTACTGTACAGTGGGAGTTATGTCGGGCCGTGATTGTTACTGTACAGTGGGAGGTATGTCGGGGTGTGATGGTTACTGTACATTGGTAGGTATGTCGGGTTGTGATGGTTACTGTACATTGGTAGGTATGTCGGGTTGTGATGGTTACTGTAAAGTGGGAGGTATGTCGGGGTGTGATGGTTACTGTACAGTGGGAGGTATGTCGGGGTGTGATGGATACTGTACATTGGGAGGTATGTCGGGGTGTGATGGTTACTGTACAGTGGGAGGTATGTCGGGGAGTGATGGTTACTGTACAGTGGGAGGTATGTCGGGTTGTGATGGTTACTGTAAAGTGGGAGGTATGTTGGGTTGTGATGGTTACTGTACAGAGGGAGGTATGTCGGGGTGTGATGTTTACAGTACAGTTGGAGGTATGTCGGTGTGTGATGGTTACTGTACAGTGGGAGGTATGTCGGGCCGTGATGGTTACTGTACAGTGGGACGTATGTCGGGGTGTGATGATTACTGTACAGTGGGAGGTATGTCGTGCTTTGATGGTTACTGTACAGTGGGAAGTATGTCGATATGTGATGTTGACTGTACAGAGGGAGGTATGTCGATATGTGATGTTGACTGTACAGTGGGAGGTATGTCGGGCTTTGATGGTTACTGTACAGTGGGAAGTGTGTCGGACCGTGATGGTTACTGTACAGTGGGAGGTATGTCGGACCGTGATTGTTACTGTACAGTGGGAGGTATGTCGGTGTGTGATTGTTACTGTACAGTGGGAGGTATGTCGGGGTGTGATGTTGACTATACAGAGGGAGGTATGTCGGGCATTGAAGGTTACTGTACATTGGGAGGTATGTCGGGCCGTGACGGTTACTGTAGAGTGGGAGGTATGTCAGGCCGTGATAGTTACTGTAATGTGGGAGATATGTCGGGGTTTGATGGTTACTGTACAGTGGGAGGTATGTCGGGGTTTGATGATTACTGTACAGTGGGAGGTATGTCGGGGTTTTATGATTACTGTACACAGGGAGGGTTGTCGGTCTGTGATGGTTACTGTACAGTGGGAGGTATGTCGGGTTGTGATGGTTACTGTACAGTGGGAGGTATGTCGGGGTGTGATGGTGATTGTACAGTGGGAGGTATGTCGGGTTGTGATGGTTACTGTACAGTGGGAGGTATGTCGGGGTGTGATGGTTACTGTACAGTGGGAGGTATGTCGGGGTGTGGTGGTTACTGTACAGTGGGAGGTATGTTCAGTTGTGATGGTTACTATACAGAGGGAGGTATGTCGGGTTGTGATGGTTACTGTACAGTGGGAGGTATGTCGGGTTGTGATGGTTACTGTACAGTGGGAGGTATGTCGGGGTGTGATGGTTACTGCACAGTGGGAGGTATGTCGGGTTGTGATGGTTACTGTACAGTGAGAGGTATGTCGGGCCGTGATGTTTACTGTACATTGGGAGGTATGTCGGGGTGTGATGGTTACTGTACAGTGGGAGGTAGGTCGGGCTGTGATGGTTACTGTACAGTGGGAGGTATGTCGGGTTGTGATGGTTACTGTGCAGTGTGAGGTATGTCGGGGTGTGATGGTGATTGTACAGTGGGAGGTATGTCGGGTTGTGATGGTTAATGTACAGTGGGAGGTATGTCGGGGCGTGATGGTGACTGTACAGTGGGAGGTATGTCGGGGTGTGATGGTTACTGTACAGTGGGAGGTATGTCGGGGTGTGATGGTTACTGTACATTGGTAGGTATGTCGGGTTGTGATGGTTACTGTACATTGGTAGGTATGTCGGGTTGTGATGGTTACTGTAAAGTGGGAGGTATGTCGGGGTGTGATGGTTACTGTACAGTGGGAGGTATGTCGGGGTGTGATGGATACTGTACATTGGGAGGTATGTCGGGGTGTGATGGTTACTGTACAGTGGGAGGTATGTCGGGGAGTGATGGTTACTGTACAGTGGGAGGTATGTCGGGTTGTGATGGTTACTGTAAAGTGGGAGGTATGTTGGGTTGTGATGGTTACTGTACAGAGGGAGGTATGTCGGGGTGTGATGTTTACAGTACAGTTGGAGGTATGTCGGTGTGTGATGGTTACTGTACAGTGGGAGGTATGTCGGGCTGTGATGGTTACTGTACAGTGGGAGGTATGTCGGGTTGTGATGGTTACTGTGCAGTGTGAGATATGTCGGGGTGTGATGGTGATTGTACAGTGGGAGGTATGTCGGGTTGTGATGGTTAATGTACAGTGGGAGGTATGTCGGGGCGTGATGGTGACTGTACAGTGGGAGGTATGACGGGGTGTGATGGTTACTGTACAGTGGGAGGTATGTCGGGGTGTGATGGTTACTGTACATTGGTAGGTATGTCGGGTTGTGATGGTTACTGTACATTGGTAGGTATGTCGGGTTGTGATGGTTACTGTAAAGTGGGAGGTATGTCGGGGTGTGATGGTTACTGTACAGTGGGAGGTATGTCGGGGTGTGATGGATACTGTACATTGGGAGGTATGTCGGGGTGTGATGGTTACTGTACAGTGGGAGGTATGTCGGGGACTGATGGTTACTGTACAGTGGGAGGTATGTCGGGTTGTGATGGTTACTGTAAAGTGGGAGGTATGTTGGGTTGTGATGGTTACTGTACAGAGGGAGGTATGTCGGGGTGTGATGTTTACAGTACAGTTGGAGGTATGTCGGTGTGTGATGGTTACTGTACAGTGGGAGGTATGTCGGGACGTGATGGTTACTGTACAGTGGGACGTATGTCGGGGTGTGATGATTACTGTACAGTGGGAGGTATGTCGTGCTTTGATGGTTACTGTACAGTGGGAAGTATGTCGATATGTGATGTTGACTGTACAGAGGGAGGTGTGTCGATATGTGATGTTGACTGTACAGTGGGAGGTATGTCGGGCTTTGATGGTTACTGTACAGTGGGAAGTATGTCGGACCGTGATGGTTACTGTACAGTTGGAGGTATGTCGGACCGTGATTGTTACTGTACAGTGGGAGGTATGTCGGTGTGTGATTGTTACTGTACACTGGGAGGTATGTCGGGGTGTGATGTTGACTGTACAGAGGGAGGTATGTCGGGCATTGAAGGTTACTGTACATTGGGAGGTATGTCGGGCCGTGACGGTTACTGTAGAGTGGGAGGTATGTAAGGCCGTGATAGTTACTGTAATGTGGGAGTTATGTCGGGGTTTGATGGTTACTGTACAGTGGGAGGTATGTCGGGGTTTGATTATTACTGTACAGTGGGAGGTATGTCGGGGTTTTATGATTACTGTACACAGGGAGGGTTGTCGGTCTGTGATGGTTACTGCACAGTGGGAGGTATGTCAGGCCGTGATGGTTACTGTACAGTGGGAGGTATGTCGGGGTGTGATGTTTACTGTACAGTGGTAGGTATGTCGGGGTGTGATGGTTACTGTACAGTGGGAGGTATGTCGGGGTGTGATGGTTACTGTACAATGGGAGGTATGTCGGGCTGTGATGGTAACTGTACAGTGGGAGGTATGTAAGGCCGTGATGGTTACTGTACAGTGGGAGGTATGTCGGATTGTGATGGTTACTGTACAGTGGGAGGTATGTCGGGGTGTGATGGTTACCGTACAGTGGGAGGTATGTCGGTGTGTGATGGTTACTGTACAGTGGGAGGTATGTCGGAGTGTGACGGTGACTGTACAGTGGGAGATATGTCGGATTGTGATGGTTACTGTACAGTGGGAGGTATGTCGGGGTGTGATGGTTACTGTACAGTGGGAGGTATGTCGGGCCGTGATGG
Organism: Chiloscyllium punctatum; assembly: GCF_047496795.1. Lineage (NCBI taxonomy): Eukaryota > Metazoa > Chordata > Chondrichthyes > Orectolobiformes > Hemiscylliidae > Chiloscyllium > Chiloscyllium punctatum. The sequence goes on along the minus strand of NW_027311167.1, from coordinate 17,399 downwards.
TTCCTGTAAAGTGGGAGGTATGTCGGGTTGTGATGGTTACTGTACAGTGGGAGGTATGTCGGGCCGTGATGGTTACTGTACAGTGGGAGGTATGTCGGGGTGTGATGGTTACTGTAAAGTGGGAGGTATGTCGGGGTGTAATGGTTACTGTACAGTGGGAGGTATGTCGGGGTGTAATGGTTACTGTGCAGTGGGAGGTATGTCGGGGTGTCATGGTTACTGTACAGTGGGAGGTATGTCGGGCCGTGATGGTTACTGTACAGTGGGAGGTATGTCGGGCCGTGATGGTTACTGTAAAGTGGGGGGTATGTCGGGCCGTGATGGTTACTGTACAGTGGGGGGTATGTCGGGCCGTGATGGTTACTGTACAGTGGGGGGTATGTCGGACCGTGATGTTTACTGTACAGTGGGAGGTATGTCGGGGTTTGATGGTTACTGTACAGTGGGGGGTATGTCGGGCCGTGATGGTTACTGTACAGTGGGAGGTATGTCGGGGTGTGATGGTTACTGTACAGTGGGAGGTATGTCGGGGTTTGATGTTTACTGTACAGATGGAGGTATGTCGGGGTGTGATGGTTACTGTTCAGTGGGAGGTATGTCGGGCCGTGATGGTTACTGTACAGTGGGAGGTATGTCGGGGTGTGATGGTTACTGTACAGTGGGAGGTATGTCGGGCCGTGATGGTTACTGTACCGTGGGAGGTATGTCGGGGTGTGATGGTTACTGTACAGTGGAAGGTATGTCGGGGTGTGATTGTTACTGTACAGTGGGACATATGTCGGGGTGTGATTGTTACTCTACAGTGGGAGGTATGTCGGGGTGTGATGGTTACTGTACAGTGAGAGGTATGTCGGGCCGTGATGGTTACTGCACAGTGGGAGGTATGTCGGGTTGTGATGGTTACTGTACAGTGAGAGGTATGTCGGGCCGAGATGTTTACTGTACATTGGGAGGTATGTCGGGGTGTGATGGTTCTGTACAGTGGGAGGTATGTCGGGCTGTGATGGTTACTGTACAGTGGGAGGTATGTCGGGTTGTGATGGTTAATGTACAGTGGGAGGTATGTCGGGGCGTGATGGTTACTGTACAGTGGGAAATATGTCGGGGTGTGATGGTTACTGTACATTGGTAGGTATGTCGGGTTGTGATGGTTACTGTACATTGGTAGGTATGTCGGGTTGTGATGGTTACTGTAAAGTGGGAGGTATGTCGGGGTGTGATGGTTACTGTACAGTGGGAGGTATGTCGGGGTGTGATGGATACTGTACATTGGGAGGTATGTCGGGGTGTGATGGTTACTGTACAGTGTGAGGTATGTCGGGGAGTGATGGTTTCTGTACAGTGGGAAGTATGTCGGGTTGTGATGGTTACTGTAAAGTGGGATGTATGTTGGGTTGTGATGGTTACTGTACAGAGGGAGGTATGTCGGGGTGTGATGGTTACAGTACAGTGGGAGGTATGTCGGTGTGTGATGGTTACTGTACAGTGGGAGGTATGTCGGGCCGTGATGGTTACTGTACAGTGGGAGGTATGTCGGGGTGTGAGGAACACTGTACAGTGGGAGGTATGTCGTGCTTTGATGGTTACTGTACAGTGGGAAGTATGTCGATATGTGATGTTGACTGTACAGAGGGAGGTATGTCGATATGTGATGTTGACTGTACAGTGGGAGGTATGTCGGGCTTTGATGGTTACTGTACAGTGGGAAGTATGTCGGACCGTGATGGTTACTGTACAGTGGGAGGTATGTCGGACCGTGATTGTTACTGTACAGTGGGAGGTATGTCGGTGTGTGATTGTTACTGTACAGTGGGAGGTATGTCGGGGTGTGATGTTGACTGTACAGAGGGAGGTATGTCGGGCATTGAAGGTTACTGAACATTGGGAGGTATGTCGGGCCGTGACGGTTACTGTAGAGTGGGAGGTATGTCAGGCCGTGATAGTTACTGTAATGTGGGAGTTATGTCGGGGTTTGATGGTTACTGTACAGTGGGAGGTATGTCGGGGTTTGATGATTACTGTACAGTGGGAGGTATGTCGGGGTTTTATGATTACTGTACACAGGGAGGATTGTCGGTCTGTGATGATTACTGCACAGTGGGAGGTATGTCACGCCGTGATGGTTACTGTGCAGTGGGAGGTATGTCGGTGTTTGATGGTTACTGTACAGTGGGAGGTATGTCGGGGTGTGATTGTTACTGTACAGTGGGAGGTATGTCGGGGTGTGATGGTTACTGTACAGTGGGAGGTATGTCGGGGTGTGATGGATACTGCACAGTGGGAGTTATGTCGGGCCGTGACGGTTACTGTACAGTGGGAGGTATGTCTGGGTGTGATGGTTACTGTACAGTGGGAGGTATGTCGGGGTGTGATGGTTATTGTACTGTGGGAGGTATGTCAGGACGTAACGGTTACTGTACAGAGGGAGGAATGTCAGGCCGTGATGGTTACTGTACAGTGGGAGTTATGTCGGGGTGTGATGGATACTGTACAGTGGGAGGTATGTCAGGACGTGACGGTTACTGTACAGTGGGGGGTATGTCGGGGTGTGATTGTTACTGTACAATGGGAGGTATGTCGGGCTGTGATGGTTACTGTACAGTGGGAGGTATGTCGGGGTGTGATGGTTACTGTACAGTGGGAGGTATGTCGGGGTGTGATGGTTACTGTACAGTGGGAGGTATGTCGGGGTGTGATGGATACTGCACAGTGGGAGTTATGTCGGGCCGTGACGGTTACTGTACAGTGGGAGGTATGTCTGGGTGTGATGGTTACTGTACAGTGGGAGGTATGTCGGGGTGTGATGGTTACTGTACAGTGGGAGGTATGTCGGATTGTGATGGTTACTGTACAGTGGGAGGTATGTCGGGGTGTGATGGTAACCGTACAGTGGGAGGTATGTCAGTGTGTGATGGTTACTGTACAGTGGGAGGTATGTCGGAGTGTGACGGTGACTGTACAGTGGGAGATATGTCGGATTGTGATGGTTACTGTACAGTGGGAGGTATGTCGGGGTGTGATGGTTACTGTACAGTGGGAGGTATGTCGGGCCGTGATGGTTCCTGTAAAGTGGGAGGTATGTCGTGTTGTGATGGTTACTGTACAGTGGGAGGTATGTCGGGCCGTGATGGTTACTGTACAGTGGGAGGTATGTCGGGGTGTGATGGTTACTGTAAAGTGGGAGGTATGTCGGGGTGTAATGGTTACTGTACAGTGGGAGGTATGTAGGGGTGTAATGGTTACTGTACAGTGGGAGGTATGTCGGGGTGTACTGGTTACTGTACAGTGGGAGGTATGTCGGGGGGTCATGGTTACTGTACAGTGGGAGGTATGTCGGTCCGTGATGGTTACTGTACAGTGGGAGGTATGTCGGGCCGTGATGGTTACTGTACAGTGGGGGGTATGTCGGGCCGTGATGGTTACTGTACAGTGGGGGGTATGTCGGACCGTGATGGTTACTGTACAGTGGGAGGTATGTCGGGGTGTGATGGTTACTGTACAGTGGGAGGTATGTCGGTGTTTGGTTACTGTACAGTGGGGGGTATGTCGGGCCGTGATGGTTACTGTACAGTGGGAGGTATGTCAGGCCGTGATAGTTACTGTAATTTGGGAGATATGTCGGGGTTTGATGGTTACTGTACAGTGGGAGGTATGTCGGGGTTTGATGATTACTGTACAGTGGGAGGTATGTCGGGGTTTTATGATTACTGTACACAGGGAGGGTTGTCGGTCTGTGATGGTTACTGTACAGTGGGAGGTATGTCGGGTTGTGATGGTTACTGTACAGTGGGAGGTATGTCGGGGTGTGATGGTGATTGTACAGTGGGAGGTATGTCGGGTTGTGATGGTTAATGTACAGTGGGAGGTATGTCGGGGTGTGATGGTTACTGTACAGTGGGAGGTATGTCGGGGTGTGATGGTTACTGTACAGTGGGAGGTATGTCGGGGTTTGATGGTTACTGTACAGTGGGAGGTATGTCGGGGTGTGATGGTTACTGTACAGTGGGAGGTATGTCGGGGTGTGGTGGTTACTGTACAGTGGGAGGTATGTTGAGTTGTGATGGTTACTATACAGAGGGAGGTATGTCGGGTTGTGATGGTTACTGTACAGTGGGAGGTATGTCGGGTTGTGATGGTTACTGTACAGTGGGAGGTATGTCGGGGTGTGATGGTTACTGCACAGTGGGAGGTATGTCGGGTTGTGATGGTTACTGTACAGTGAGAGGTATGTCGGGCCGTGATGTTTACTGTACATTGGGAGGTATGTCGGGGTGTGATGGTTACTGTACAGTGGGAGGTAGGTCGGGCTGTGATGGTTACTGTACAGTGGGAGGTATGTCGGGTTGTGATGGTTACTGTGCAGTGTGAGGTATGTCGGGGTGTGATGGTGATTGTACAGTGGGAGGTATGTCGGGTTGTGATGGTTAATGTACAGTGGGAGGTATGTCGGGGCGTGATGGTGACTGTACAGTGGGAGGTATGTCGGGGTGTGATGGTTACTGTACAGTGGGAGGTATGTCGGGGTGTGATGGTTACTGTACATTGGTAGGTATGTCGGGTTGTGATGGTTACTGTACATTGGTAGGTATGTCGGGTTGTGATGGTTACTGTAAAGTGGGAGGTATGTCGGGGTGTGATGGTTACTGTACAGTGGGAGGTATGTCGGGGTGTGATGGATACTGTACATTGGGAGGTATGTCGGGGTGTGATGGTTACTGTACAGTGGGAGGTATGTCGGGGAGTGATGGTTACTGTACAGTGGGAGGTATGTCGGGTTGTGATGGTTACTGTAAAGTGGGAGGTATGTTGGGTTGTGATGGTTACTGTACAGAGGGAGGTATGTCGGGGTGTGATGTTTACAGTACAGTTGGAGGTATGTCGGTGTGTGATGGTTACTGTACAGTGGGAGGTATGTCGGGTTGTGATGGTTACTGTGCAGTGTGAGATATGTCGGGGTGTGATGGTGATTGTATAGTGGGAGGTATGTCGGGTTGTGATGGTTAATGTACAGTGGGAGGTATGTCGGGGCGTGATGGTGACTGTACAGTGGGAGGTATGACGGGGTGTGATGGTTACTGTACAGTGGGAGGTATGTCGGGGTGTGATGGTTACTGTACATTGGTAGGTATGTCGGGTTGTGATGGTTACTGTACATTGGTAGGTATGTCGGGTTGTGATGGTTACTGTAAAGTGGGAGGTATGTCGGGGTGTGATGGTTACTGTACAGTGGGAGGTATGTCGGGGTGTGATGGATACTGTACATTGGGAGGTATGTCGGTGTGTGATGGTTACTGTACAGTGGGAGGTATGTCGGGGAGTGATGGTTACTGTACAGTGGGAGGTATGTCGGGTTGTGATGGTTACTGTAAAGTGGGAGGTATGTTGGGTTGTGATGGTTACTGTACAGAGGGAGGTATGTCGGGGTGTGATGTTTACAGTACAGTTGGAGGTATGTCGGTGTGTGATGGTTACTGTACAGTGGGAGGTATGTCGGGCCGTGATGGTTACTGTACAGTGGGACGTATGTCGGGGTGTGATGATTACTGTACAGTGGGAGGTATGTCGTGCTTTGATGGTTACTGTACAGTGGGAAGTATGTCGATATGTGATGTTGACTGTACAGAGGGAGGTGTGTCGATATGTGATGTTGACTGTACAGTGGGAGGTATGTCGGGCTTTGATGGTTACTGTACAGTGGGAAGTATGTCGGACCGTGATGGTTACTGTACAGTTGGAGGTATGTCGGACCGTGATTGTTACTGTACAGTGGGAGGTATGTCGGTGTGTGATTGTTACTGTACACTGGGAGGTATGTCGGGGTGTGATGTTGACTGTACAGAGGGAGGTATGTCGGGCATTGAAGGTTACTGTACATTGGGAGGTATGTCGGGCCGTGACGGTTACTGTAGAGTGGGAGGTATGTAAGGCCGTGATAGTTACTGTAATGTGGGAGTTATGTCGGGGTTTGATGGTTACTGTACAGTGGGAGGTATGTCGGGGTTTGATTATTACTGTACAGTGGGAGGTATGTCGGGGTTTTATGATTACTGTACACAGGGAGGGTTGTCGGTCTGTGATGGTTACTGCACAGTGGGAGGTATGTCAGGCCGTGATGGTTACTGTACAGTGGGAGGTATGTCGGGGTGTGATGTTTACTGTTCAGTGGTAGGTATGTCGGGGTGTGATGGTTACTGTACAGTGGGAGGTATGTCGGGGTGTGATGGTTACTGTACAATGGGAGGTATGTCGGGCTGTGATGGTAACTGTACAGTGGGAGGTATGTAAGGCCGTGATGGTTACTGTACAGTGGGAGGTATGTCGGATTGTGATGGTTACTGTACAGTGGGAGGTATGTCGGGGTGTGATGGTTACCGTACAGTGGGAGGTATGTCGGTGTGTGATGGTTACTGTACAGTGGGAGGTATGTCGGAGTGTGACGGTGACTGTACAGTGGGAGATATGTCGGATTGTGATGGTTACTGTACAGTGGGAGGTATGTCGGGGTGTGATGGTTACTGTACAGTGGGAGGTATGTCGGGCCGTGATGGTTCCTGTAAAGTGGGAGGTTTGTCGGGTTGTGATGGTTACTGTACAGTGGGAGGTATGTCGGGCCGTGATGGTTACTGTACAGTGGGAGGTATGTCGGGGTGTGATGGTTACTGTAAAGTGGGAGGTATGTCGGGGTGTAATGGTTACTGTACAGTGGGAGGTATGTCGGGGTGTAATGGTTACTGTGCAGTGGGAGGTATGTCGGGGTGTCATGGTTACTGTACAGTGGGAGGTATGTCGGGCCGTGATGGTTACTGTACAGTGGGAGGTATGTCGGGCCGTGATGGTTACTGTAAAGTGGGGGGTATGTCGGGCCGTGATGGTTACTGTACAGTGGGGGGTATGTCGGGCCGTGATGGTTACTGTACAGTGGGGGGTATGTCGGACCGTGATGTTTACTGTACAGTGGGAGGTATGTCGGGGTTTGATGGTTACTGTACAGTGGGGGGTATGTCGGGCCGTGATGGTTACTGTACAGTGGGAGGTATGTCGGGGTGTGATGGTTACTGTACAGTGGGAGGTATGTCGGGGTTTGATGTTTACTGTACAGATGGAGGTATGTCGGGGTGTGATGGTTACTGTTCAGTGGGAGGTATGTCGGGCCGTGATGGTTACTGTACAGTGGGAGGTATGTCGGGGTGTGATGGTTACTGTACAGTGGGAGGTATGTCGGGCCGTGATGGTTACTGTACCGTGGGAGGTATGTCGGGGTGTGATGGTTACTGTACAGTGGAAGGTATGTCGGGGTGTGATTGTTACTGTACAGTGGGACATATGTCGGGGTGTGATTGTTACTCTACAGTGGGAGGTATGTCGGGGTGTGATGGTTACTGTACAGTGAGAGGTATGTCGGGCCGTGATGGTTACTGCACAGTGGGAGGTATGTCGGGTTGTGATGGTTACTGTACAGTGAGAGGTATGTCGGGCCGAGATGTTTACTGTACATTGGGAGGTATGTCGGGGTGTGATGGTTCTGTACAGTGGGAGGTATGTCGGGCTGTGATGGTTACTCTACAGTGGGAGGTATGTCGGGTTGTGATGGTTACTGTGCAGTGTGAGGTATGTCGGCGTGTGATGGTGATTGTACAGTGGGAGGTATGTCGGGTTGTGATGGTTAATGTACAGTGGGAGGTATGTCGGGGCGTGATGGTTACTGTACAGTGGGAAATATGTCGGGGTGTGATGGTTACTGTACATTGGTAGGTATGTCGGGTTGTGATGGTTACTGTACATTGGTAGGTATGTCGGGTTGTGATGGTTACTGTAAAGTGGGAGGTATGTCGGGGTGTGATGGTTACTGTACAGTGGGAGGTATGTCGGGGTGTGATGGATACTGTACATTGGGAGGTATGTCGGGGTGTGATGGTTACTGTACAGTGTGAGGTATGTCGGGGAGTGATGGTTTCTGTACAGTGGGAGGTATGTCGGGTTGTGATGGTTACTGTAAAGTGGGATGTATGTTGGGTTGTGATGGTTACTGTACAGAGGGAGGTATGTCGGGGTGTGATGGTTACAGTACAGTGGGAGGTATGTCGGTGTGTGATGGTTACTGTACAGTGGGAGGTATGTCGGGCCGTGATGGTTACTGTACAGTGGGAGGTATGTCGGGGTGTGAGGAACACTGTACAGTGGGAGGTATGTCGTGCTTTGATGGTTACTGTACAGTGGGAAGTATGTCGATATGTGATGTTGACTGTACAGAGGGAGGTATGTCGATATGTGATGTTGACTGTACAGTGGGAGGTATGTCGGGCTTTGATGGTTACTGTACAGTGGGAAGTATGTCGGACCGTGATGGTTACTGTACAGTGGGAGGTATGTCGGACCGTGATTGTTACTGTACAGTGGGAGGTATGTCGGTGTGTGATTGTTACTGTACAGTGGGAGGTATGTCGGGGTGTGATGTTGACTGTACAGAGGGAGGTATGTCGGGCATTGAAGGTTACTGAACATTGGGAGGTATGTCGGGCCGTGACGGTTACTGTAGAGTGGGAGGTATGTCAGGCCGTGATAGTTACTGTAATGTGGGAGTTATGTCGGGGTTTGATGGTTACTGTACAGTGGGAGGTATGTCGGGGTTTGATGATTACTGTACAGTGGGAGGTATGTCGGGGTTTTATGATTACTGTACACAGGGAGGATTGTCGGTCTGTGATGATTACTGCACAGTGGGAGGTATGTCACGCCGTGATGGTTACTGTGCAGTGGGAGGTATGTCGGTGTTTGATGGTTACTGTACAGTGGGAGGTATGTCGGGGTGTGATTGTTACTGTACAGTGGGAGGTATGTCGGGGTGTGATGGTTACTGTACAGTGGGAGGTATGTCGGGGTGTGATGGATACTGCACAGTGGGAGTTATGTCGGGCCGTGACGGTTACTGTACAGTGGGAGGTATGTCTGGGTGTGATGGTTACTGTACAGTGGGAGGTATGTCGGGGTGTGATGGTTATTGTACTGTGGGAGGTATGTCAGGACGTAACGGTTACTGTACAGAGGGAGGAATGTCAGGCCGTGATGGTTACTGTACAGTGGGAGTTATGTCGGGGTGTGATGGATACTGTACAGTGGGAGGTATGTCAGGACGTGACGGTTACTGTACAGTGGGGGGTATGTCGGGGTGTGATTGTTACTGTACAATGGGAGGTATGTCGGGCTGTGATGGTTACTGTACAGTGGGAGGTATGTCGGGGTGTGATGGTTACTGTACAGTGGGAGGTATGTCGGGGTGTGATGGTTACTGTACAGTGGGAGGTATGTCGGGGTGTGATGGATACTGCACAGTGGGAGTTATGTCGGGCCGTGACGGTTACTGTACAGTGGGAGGTATGTCTGGGTGTGATGGTTACTGTACAGTGGGAGGTATGTCGGGGTGTGATGGTTACTGTACAGTGGGAGGTATGTCGGATTGTGATGGTTACTGTACAGTGGGAGGTATGTCGGGGTGTGATGGTAACCGTACAGTGGGAGGTATGTCAGTGTGTGATGGTTACTGTACAGTGGGAGGTATGTCGGAGTGTGACGGTGACTGTACAGTGGGAGATATGTCGGATTGTGATGGTTACTGTACAGTGGGAGGTATGTCGGGGTGTGATGGTTACTGTACAGTGGGAGTTATGTCGGGCCGTGATGGTTCCTGTAAAGTGGGAGGTATGTCGTGTTGTGATGGTTACTGTACAGTGGGAGGTATGTCGGGCCGTGATGGTTACTGTACAGTGGGAGGTATGTCGGGGTGTGATGGTTACTGTAAAGTGGGAGGTATGTCGGGGTGTAATGGTTACTGTACAGTGGGAGGTATGTAGGGGTGTAATGGTTACTGTACAGTGGGAGGTATGTCGGGGTGTACTGGTTACTGTACAGTGGGAGGTATGTCGGGGTGTCATGGTTACTGTACAGTGGGAGGTATGTCGGGCCGTGATGGTTACTGTACAGTGGGAGGTATGTCGGGCCGTGATGGTTACTGTACAGTGGGGGGTATGTCGGGCCGTGATGGTTACTGTACAGTGGGGGGTATGTCGGACCGTGATGGTTACTGTACAGTGGGAGGTATGTCGGGGTGTGATGGTTACTGTACAGTGGGAGGTATGTCGGTGTTTGGTTACTGTACAGTGGGGGGTATGTCGGGCCGTGATGGTTACTGTACAGTGGGAGGTATGTCGGGGTGTGATGGTTACTGTACAGTGGGAGGTATGTCGGGGTTTGATGTTTACTGTACAGAGGGAGGTATGTCGGGGTGTGATGGTTAGTGTTCAGTGGGAGGTATGTCGGGCCGTGATGGTTACTGTACAGTGGGAGGTATGTCGGGGTGTGATGGTTACTGTACAGTGGGCGGTATGTCGGGCCGTGATGGTTACTGTACAGTGGGAGGTATGTCGGGGTGTGATGGTTACTGTACAGTGGGAGGTATGTCGGGGTGTGATTGTTACTGTACAGTGGGACATATGTCGGGGTGTGATTGTTACTGTACAGTGGGAGGTATGTCGGGGTGTGATGGTTACTGTACAGTGAGAGGTATGTCGGGCCGTGATGTTTACTGGACATTGGGAGGTATGTCGGGGTGTGATGGTTACTGTACAGTGGGAGGTATGTCGGGCTGTGATGGTTACTGTACAGTGGGAGGTATGTCGAGTTGTGATGTTTACTGTGCAGTGTGAGGTATGTCGGGGTGTGATGGTGATTGTACAGTGGGAGGAATGTCGGGTTGTGATGGTTAATGTACAGTGGGAGGTATGTCGGGGTGTGATGGTTACTGTACAGTGGGAGGTATGTCGGGGTGTGATGGTTACTGTACAGTGGGAGGTATGTCGGGTTGTGATGGTTACTGCATAGTGGGAGGTATGTTGGGGTGTGATGGTTACTGTACAGTGGGAGGTATGTCGGGGTGTGATGGTGACTGTACATTGGGAGGTATGTCGGGGTGTGATGGTTCCTGTACAGTGGGAGGTATGTCGGGATGTGATGGTTACTGTACAGTGGGAGGTATGTCGGGGTGTGGTGGTTACTGTACAGTGGGGTGTATGTCGGGCCGTGATGGTTACTGTACAGAGGGAGGTATGTCGGGTTGTGATGGTTACTGTACAGTGGGAGGTATGTCGGGTTGTGATGCTTACTGTACAGTGGGAGGTATGTCGGGGTGTGATGGTTACTGCACAGTGGGAGGTATGTCGTGTTGTGATGGTTACTGTACAGTGAGAGGTATGTCGGGCCGTGATGTTTACTGTACATTGGGAGGTATGTCGGGGTGTGATGGTAACTGTACAGTGGGAGGTATGTCGGGCTGTGATGGTTACTGTACAGTGGGAGGTATGTCGGGTTGTGATGGTTACTGTGCAGTGTGAGGTATATCGGGGTGTGATGGTGATTGTACAGTGGGAGGTATGTCGGGTTGTGATGGTTAATGTACAGTGGGAGGTATGTCGGGGCGTGATGGTTACTGTACAGTGGGAGGTATGTCGGGGTGTGATGGTTACTGTACATTGGTAGGTATGTCGGGTTGTGATGGTTATTATAAAGTGGGAGGTATGTCGGGGTGTGATGGTTACTGTACAGTGGGAGGTATGTCGGGCCGTGATGGTTACTGTACAGTGGGAGGTATGTCGGGCCGTGATGGTTACTGTAAAGTGGGGGGTATGTCGGGCCGTGATGGTTAATGTACAGTGGGGGGTATGTCGGGCCATGATGGTTACTGTACAGTGGGGGGTATGTCGGACCGTGATGGTTACTGTACAGTGGGAGGTATGTCGGGGTGTGATGGTTACTGTACAGTGGGAGCTATGTCGGTGTTTGATGTTTACTGTACAGTGGGGGGTATGTCGGGCCGTGATGGTTACTGTACAGTGGGAGGTATGTCGGGGTGTGATGGTTACTGTACAGTGGGAGGTATGTCGGGGTTTGATGTTTACTGTACAGAGGGAGGTATGTCGGGGTGTGATGGTTACTGTTCAGTGGGAGGTATGTCGGGCCGTGATGGTTACTGTACAGTGGCAGGTATGTCGGGGTGTGATGGTTACTGTACAGTGGGCGGTATGTCGGGCCGTGATGGTTACTGTACAGAGGGAGGTATGTCGGGGTGTGATGGTTACTGTACAGTGAGAGGTATGTCGGGTTGTGATGGTTACTGTAAAGTCGGAGGTATGTCGGGGTGTGATGGTGATTGTACAGTGGGAGGTATGTCGGGTTGTGATGGTTAATGTACAGTGGGAGGTATGTCGGGGTGTGATGGTTACTGTACATTGGGAGGTATGTCGGGGTGTGATGGTTACTGTACAGTGGGAGGTATGTCGGGTTGTGATGGTTACTGTATAGTGGGAGGTATGTTGGGGTGTGATGGTTACTGTACAGTGGGAGGTATGTCGGGGTGTGATGGTTACTGTACATTGGGAGGTATGTCGGGGTGTGATGGTTACTGTACAGTGGGAGGTATGTCGGGGTGTGATGGTTACTGTACAGTGGGAGGTATGTCGGGGTGTGGTGGTTACTGTACAGTGGGAGGTATGTTGAGTTGTGATGGTTACTGTACAGAGGGAGGTATGTCGGGTTGTGATGGTTACTGTACAGTGGGAGGTATGTCGGGTTGTGATGGTTACTGTACAGTGGGAGGTATGTCGGGGAGTGATGGTTACTGCACAGTGGGAGGTATGTCGTGTTGTGATGGTTACTGTACAGTGAGAGGTATGTCGGGCCGTGATGTTTACTGTACATTGGGAGGTATGTCGGGGTGTGATGGTTACTGTACAGTGGGAGGTATGTCGGGCTGTAATGGTTACTGTACAGTGGGAGGTATGTCGGGTTGTGATGGTTACTGTGCAGTGTGAGGTATGTCGGGGTGTGATGGTGATTGTACAGTGGGAGGTATGTCGGGTATGATGCTTAATGTACAGTGGGAGGTATGTCGGGGCGTGATGGTTACTGTACAGTGGGAGGTATGTCGGGGTGTGATGGTTACTGTACATTGTTAGGTATGTCGGGTTGTGATGGTTATTGTAAAGTGGGAGGTATGTCGGGGTGTGATGGATACTGTACATTGGGAGGTATGTCGGGGTGTGATGGTTACTGTAAAGTGGGAGGTATGTTGGGTTGTGATGGTTACTGTACAGAGGGAGGTATGTCGGGGTGTGATGGTTACAGTACAGTGGGACGTATGTCGGTGTGTGATGGTTACTGTACAGTGCGAGGTATGTCGGGCCGTGATGGTTACTGTACATTGGGAGGTATGTGGGGGTGCGATGATTACTGTACAGTGGGAGGTATGTCGTGCTTTGATGGTTACTGTACAGTGGGAAGTATGTCGATATGTGATGTTGACTGTACAGAGGGAGGTATGTCGATATGTGATGTTGACTGTACAGTGGGAGGTATGTCGGGCTTTGATGGTTACTGTACAGTGGGAAGTATGTCGGACCGTGATGGTTACTGTACAGTGGGAGGTATGTCGGACCGTGATTGTTACTGTACAGTGGGAGGTATGTCGGGGTGTGATTGTTACTGTACAGTGGGAGGTATGTCGGGGTGTGATGTTGAATGTACAGAGGGAGGTCTGTCGGGCATTGAAGGTTACTGTACATTGGGAGGTATGTCGGGCCGTGACGGTTACTGTAGAGTGGGAGGTATGTCAGGCCGTGATAGTTACTGTACAGTGGGAGGTATGTCGGGGTTTGATGGTTACTGTACAGTGGGAGGTATGTCGGGGTTTGATGATTACTGTACAGTGGGAGGTATGTCGGGGTTTTATGGTTACTGTACACAGGGAGGGTTGTCGGTCTGTGATGGTTACTGCACAGTGGGAGGTATGTCAGGCCGTGATGGTTACTGTACAGTGGGAGGTATGTCGGGTTGTGATGGTTAATGTACAGTGGGAGGTATGTCGGGGTGTGATGGTTACTGTACAGTGGGAGGTATGTCGGGGTGTGATGGTTACGGTACAGTGGGAGGTATGTCGGGGTGTGATGGATACTGCACAGTGGGAGTTATGTCGGGCCGTGACGGTTACTGTACAGTGGGAGGTATGTCTGGGTGTGATGGTTACTGTACAGTGGGAGTTATGTCAGGCTGTGATGGTTACTGTACAGTGGGAGGTATGTCGGGGTGTGATGGTTACTGTACAGTGGGAGGTATGTCAGGACGTGATGGTTACTGTACAGAGGGAGGAATGTCAGGCCGTGATGGTTACTGTACAGTGGGAGTTATGTCGGGGTTGATGGATACTGTACAGTGGGAGGTATGTCAGGACGTGACGGTTACTGTACAGTGGGGGGTATGTCGGGGTGTGATTGTTACTGTACAATGGGAGGTATGTCGGGCTGTGATAGTAACTGTACAGTGGGAGGTATGTAAGGCCGTGATGGTTACTGTACATTGGGAGGTATGTCGGATTGTGATGGTTACCGTACAGTGGGAGGAATATCGGTGTGTGATGGTTACTGTACAGTGGGAGGTATGTCGGAGTGTGACGGTGACTGTACAGTGGGAGATATGTCGGATTGTGATGGTTACTGTACAGTGGGAGGTATGTCGGGGTGTGATGGTTACTGTACAGTGGGAGGTATGTCGGGCCGTGATGGTTCCTGTAAAGTGGGAGGTATGTCGGGTTGTGATGGTTACTGTACTTTGGGAGGTATGTCGGGCCGTGATGGTTACTGTACAGTGGGAGGTATGTCGGGGTGTAATGGTTACTGTACAGTGGGAGGTATGTCGGGGTGTAATGGTTACTGTACAGTGGGAGGTATGTCCGGGTGTCATGGTTACTGTACAGTGGGAGGTATGTCGGGTCGTGATGGTTACTGTACAGTGGGAGGTATGTCGGGCCGTGATGGTTACTGTAAAGTGGGGGGTATGTCGGGACGTGATGGTTACTGTACAGTGGGAGGTATGTCGGGCATTGATGGTTACTGTACAGTGGGGGGTATGTCGGACCGTGATGGTTACTGTACAGTGGGAGGTATGTCGGGGTGTGATGGTTACTGTACAGTGGGAGGTATGTCGGGGTTTGATGGTTCCTGTCCAGTGGGGGGTATGTCGGGCCGTGATGGTTACTGTACAGTGGGAGGTATGTCGGGGTGTGATGGTTACTGTACAGTGGGAGGTATGTCGGGGTTTGATGTTTACTGTACAGAGGGAGGTATGTCGGGGTGTGATGGTTACTGTTCAGTGGGAGGTGTGTCGGGCCGTGATGGTTACTGTACAGTGGGAGGTATGTCGGGGTGTGATGGTTACTGTACAGTGGGTGGTATGTCGGGCTGTGATGGTTACTGTACAGTGGGAGGTATGTCGGGGTGTGATGGTTACTGTTCAGTGGGAGGTGTGTCGGGCCGTGATGGTTACTGTACAGTGGGAGGTATGTCGGGGTGTGATGGTTACTGTACAGTGGGAGGTATGTCGGGCTGTGATTGTTACTGTACAGTGGGAGGTATGTCGGGTTGTTATGGTTACTGTGCAGTGTGAGGTATGTCGGGGTGTGATGGTGATTGTACAGTGGGCGGTATGTCGGGTTGTGATGGTTAATGTACAGTGGGAGGTATGTCGGGGTGTGATGGTTACTGTACAGTGGGAGGTATGTCGGGGTGTGATGGTTACTGTACAGTGGGAGGTATTTCGGGTTGTGATGGTTACTGTAAAGTGGGAGGTATGTCGGGGTGTGATGGTTACTGTACAGTGGGAGGTATGTCGGGGTGTGATGGTTACTGTACATTGGGAGGTATGTCGGGGTGTGATGGTTACTGTACAGTGTGAGGTATGTCGGGGTGTGATGGTTACTGTACAGTGGGAGGTATGTCGGGGTGTGGTGGTTACTGTACAGTGGGAGGTAAGTTGAGTTGTGATGGTTACTGTACAGAGGGAGGTATGTCGGGTTGTGATGGTTACTGTACAGTGGGAGGTATGTCGGGTTGTAATGGTTACTGTACAGTGGAAGGTATGTCGGGGTGTGATGGTTACTGCACAGTGGGAGGTATGTCGGGTTGTGATGGTTACTGTACAGTGAGAGGTATGTCGGGCCGTGATGTTTACTGTACATTGGGAGGTATGTCGGGGTGTGATGGTTACTGTACAATGGGAGGTATGTCGGGCTGTGATGGTTACTGTACAGTGGGAGGTATGTCGGGTTGTGATGGTTACTGTGCAGTGTGAGGTATGTCGGGGTGTGATGGTGATTGTACAGTGGGAGGTATGTCGGGTTGTGATGATTAATGTACAGTGGGAGGTATGTCGGGGCGTGATGGTTACTGTACAGTGGGAGGTTTGTCGGGGTGTGATGGTTACTATATATTGGTAGGTATGTCGGGTTGTGATGGTTACTGTACATTGGTAGGTATGTCGGGTTGTGATGGTTACTGTAAAGTGGAAGGTATGTCGGGGTGTGATGGTTACTGTACAGTGGGAGGTATGTCGGGGTGTGATGGATACTGTACATTGGGAGGTATGTCGGGGTGTGATGGTTACTGTACAGTGGGAGGTATGTCGGGGAGTGATGGTTACTGTACAGTGGGAGGTATGTCGGGTTGTGATGGTTACTGTAAAGTGGGAGGTATGTTGGGTTGTGATGGTTACTGTACAGAGGGAGGTATGGCGGGGTGTGATGGTTACTGTACAGTGGGAGGTATGTCGGTGTGTGATGGTTACTGTACAGTGGGAAGTATGTCGGACCGTGATGGTTACTGTACAGTGGGAGGTATGTCGGACCGTGATTGTTACTGCACAGTGGGAGGTATGTCGGTGTGTGATTGTTACTGTACAGTGGGAGGTATGTCGGGGTGTGATGTTGACTGTACAGAGGGAGGTATGTCGGGCATTGAAGGTTACTGAACATTGGGAGGTATGTCGGGCCGTGACGGTTACTGTAGAGTGGGAGGTATGTCAGGCCGTGATAGTTACTGTAATGTGGGAGTTATGTCGGGGTTTGATGGTTACTGTACAGTGGGAGGTATGTCGGGGTTTGATGATTACTGTACAGTGGGAGGTATGTCGGGGTTTTATGATTACTGTACACAGGGAGGATTGTCGGTCTGTGATGATTACTGCACAGTGGGAGGTATGTCACGCCGTGATGGTTACTGTGCAGTGGGAGGTATGTCGGTGTTTGATGGTTACTGTACAGTGGGAGGTATGTCGGGGTGTGATTGTTACTGTACAGTGGGAGGTATGTCGGGGTGTGATGGTTACTGTACAGTGGGAGGTATGTCGGGGTGTGATGGATACTGCACAGTGGGAGTTATGTCGGGCCGTGACGGTTACTGTACAGTGGGAGGTATGTCTGGGTGTGATGGTTACTGTACAGTGGGAGGTATGTCGGGGTGTGATGGTTATTGTACTGTGGGAGGTATGTCAGGACGTAACGGTTACTGTACAGAGGGAGGAAT
>NW_027311166.1:27500-34091 GCF_047496795.1 Chiloscyllium punctatum | reverse complement strand
CACACACAGGGGCACCCACCCACACACAGGGTCACCCACCCACACACAGGGTCACCCACACACAGGGTCACCCACACACACACAGGGTCACCCACACACACAGGGTCACCCACACACAGGATCACACACACACACACAGGGTCACCCACCCACACACAGGGTCACCCACCCACACACAGGGTCACCCACACACAGGGTCACACACACACAGGGTCACCCACACACAGGGTCACCCACACACACACAGGGTCACCCACACACAGGGTCACCCACACACAGTGTCACCCACACACAGGGTCACCCGCCCACACAGGGTCACCCACACACAGGGTCACCCACCCACACAGGGTCACCCACACACAGGGTCACCCACACACACACAGGGTCACCCACACACAGGGTCACCCACCCACACACAGGGTCACCCACACACAGGGTCACTCACACACAGGGGCACCCACACACAGGGTCACCCACTCACACACAGGGTCACCCATACACAGGGTCACCCACACACAGGGTCACCCACACACAGGGTCACACACCCACACACAGGGTCACCCACATACAGGGTCACCCCCACACAGGGTCACCCACCCACAGGGTCACACACACACAGGGTCACCCACACACAGGGTCACCCACCCACACACAGGGTCACCCACCCACACACAGGGTCACCCACACACAGGGTCACCCACCCACACACAGGGTCACCCACACACAGGGTCACCCACACACACACAGGGTCACCCACCCACACACAGGGTCACCCACACACATTGTCACCCACACACAGGGTCACCCACCCACACACACGGTCACCCACACACAGGGTCACCCACACACACACAGGGTCACCCACACACAGGGTCACCCACCCACACACAGGGTCACACACCCACACACAGGGTCACCCACACACAGGGTCACACACACACAGGGTCACCCACACACAGGGTCACCCACACACACACAGGGTCACCCACACACAGGGTCACACACCCACACACAGGGTCACCCACACACAGGGTCACCCACCCACACACAGGGTCACCCACACACAGGGTCACCCACCCACACACAGGGTCACCCACACACAGGGTCACCCACCCACACACAGGGTCACCCACACACAGGGTCTCCCACGCACAGGGTCACCCACCCACACACAGGGTCACCCACACACAGGGTCACCCACCCACACACAGGGTCACCCACATACAGGGTCACCCACACACAGGGTCACCCACACACAGGGTCACCCACCCACACACAGGGTCACCCACACACACACAGGGTCACCCACACACAGGGTCACCCACACACACACAGGGTCACCCACACACACACAGGGGCACACACACACAGGGTCACCCACACACAGGGTCACCCACACACAGGGTCACCCACCCACACACAGGGTCACACACCCACACACAGGGTCACCCACACACACACAGGGTCACCCACACACAGGGTCACCCACACACACACAGGGTCACCCACACACAGGGTCACCCACCCACACACAGGGGCACCCACACACAGGGTCACCCACCCACACCCAGGGTCACCCACACACAGGGTCACCCACCCACACACAGGGTCACACACCCACACACAGGGTCACCCACACACACACAGGGTCACCCACACACAGGGTCACCCACACACAGGGTCACTCACCCACTCACAGGGTCACCCACCCACACACAGGGTCACACACCCACACACAGGGTCACCCACCCACACACAGGGTCACCCACACCCAGGGTCACCCACCCACAGGGTCACCCACAGACAGGGTCACCCACACACAGGGTCACACACCCACACACAGGGTCACCCACACACAGGGTCACCCACCCACACAAAGGGTCACCCACCCACACACAGGGTCACCCACACACAGGGTCACCCACCCACACACAGGGTCACCCACACACAGGGTCACCCACACACAGGGTCACCCACCCACACACAGGGTCACCCACACACAGGGTCACCCACCCACACACAGGGTCACCCACACACAGGGTCACCCACCCACACACAGGGTCACCCACACACAGGGTCACCCACACACACACAGGGTCACCCACACACAGGGTCACCCACACACACACAGGGTCACCCACACACAGGGTCACCCACCTACACACAGGGTCAACCACACACAGGGTCACCCACACACACACAGGGTCACACACACACGGGGTCACACACCCACACACAGGGTCACCCACCCACAGGGTCACCCACACACAGGGTCACCCACCCACACACAGGGTCACCCACCCACACACAGGGTCACCCACACACAGGGTCACCCACACACACACAGGGTCACCCACACACAGGGTCACCCACCCACACACAGGGTCACCCACACACACACAGGGTCACCCACACACAGGGTCACCCACCCACACACAGGGTCACCCACCCACAGGGTCACCCACACACAGGGTCAACCACACACAGGGTCACCCACCCACACACAGGGTCACCCACACACAGGGTCACCCACACACACACAGGGTCACCCACACACAGGGTCACCCACACACACACAGGGTCACCCACACACAGGGTCACCCACACACAGGGTCACCCACACACACACAGGGTCACCCACACACAGGGTCACCCACACACAGGGTCACCGACACACAGGGTCACACACACACAGGGGCACCCACACACATGGTCACCCACCCACACACAGGGTCACCCACACACAGGGTCACCGACACACAGGGTCACCCACACACAGGGTCACCCACACACAGGGTCACCCACCCACACACAGGGTCACACACACACAGGGTCGCCCACACACACACAGGGTCACCCACACACAGGGTCACCCACCCACACAGAGGGTCACCCACCCACACACAGGGTCACACACACACAGGGTCACCCACACACACACAGGGTCACCCACACACAGGGTCACCCACCCACACACAGGGTCACCCACACACAGGGTCACCCACCCACACACAGGGTCACCCACACACAGGGTCACCCACACACACACAGGGTCACCCACACACAGGGTCACCCACCCACACACAGGGTCACCCACACACAGGGTCACTCACCCACACACAGGGTCACCCACACACACACAGGGTCACACACACACACAGGGTCACCCACCCACACACAGGGTCACCCACACACAGGGCCACCCACACACAGGGTCACCGACACACACACAGGGCCACCCACACACAGGGTCACCCACACACACACAGGGCCACCCACACACAGGGTCACTCACCCACACACAGGGTCACCCACACACACACAGGGCCACCCACACACAGGGTCACCCACCCACACACAGGGTCTCTCTCACACACACACACACTGCACGGGAATCACTCTCTCACACACACACACACACACACTGCACGGGAATCACTCTCTCACACACACACACACACACACTGCACGGGAATCACTCTCTCTCACACACACACACACACACTGCACGGGAATCACTCTCTCTCTCTCACACACACACACACTGCACGGGAATCACTCTCTCTCACACACACAAACACACACTGCACGAGAATCACTCTCTCTCACACACACACACTGCACGGGAATCACTCTCTCTCACACACACACACACACACTGCACGGGAATCACTCTCTCACACACACACACACTGCACGGGAATCACTCTCTCACACACACACACACACACACTGCACGGGAATCACTCTCTCTCTCACACACACACACACTGCACGGGAATCACTCTCTCTCACACACACACACACACACTGCACGGGAATCACTCTCTCTCACACACACACACACACACACTGCACGGGAATCACTCTCTCTCACACACACACACACACACTGCACGGGAATCACTCTCTCTCTCACACACACACACACTGCACGGGAATCACTCTCTCTCTCACACACACTGCACGGGAATCACTCTCTCTCTCTCACACACACACACACTGCACGGGAATCACTCTCTCTCACACACACACACACACTGCACGGGAATCACTCTCTCTCTCACACACACACACACACTGCACGGGAATCACTCTCTCTCTCTCACACACACACACACTGCACGGGAATCACTCTCTCTCTCACACACACACTGCACGGGAATCACTCTCTCACACACACACACACACACACACACTGCACGGGAATCACTCTCTCTCACACACACACACACACTGCACGGGAATCACTCTCTCTCACACACACACACACACTGTACGGGAATCACTCTCTCCCACACACACACACACACACACACACACTGCACGGGAATCACTCTCACACACACACACACACTGCACGGGAATCACTCTCTCTCTCTCACACACGCACACACTGCACGGGAATCACTCTCTCTCTCACACACACACACTCTGCACGGGAATCACTCTCTCTCTCACACACACACACACACACACACACACACACTGCACGGGAATCACTCTCTCTCACACACACACACACACACACTGCAGGGGAATCACTCTCTCTCACACACACACACACACTGCACGGGAATCACTCTCTCACACACACACACACACACACTGCACGGGAATCACTCTCTCACACACACACACACACACTGCACGGGAATCACTCTCTCTCACACACACACACACACACACTGCACGGGAATCACTCTCTCACACACACACACACACACTGCACGGGAATCACTCTCTCTCTCACACACACACACACACACACACACACACACACTGCACGGGAATCACTCTCTCACACACACACACACACACACACTGCACGGGAATCACTCTCTCACACACACACACACACACTGCACGGGAATCACTCTCTCTCTCACACACACACACACACTGCACGGGAATCACTCTCTCTCACACACACACACACACACACACTGCAGGGGAATCACTCTCTCTCTCACACACACACACACACTGCACGGGAATCACTCTCTCACACACACACACACACACTGCACGGGAATCACTCTCTCTCTCACACACACACACACACACACTGCACGGGAATCACTCTCACACACACACACACACACACACTGCACGGGAATCACTCTCACACACACACACACACACTGCACGGGAATCACTCTCTCTCTCACACACACACACACACACACACTGCACGGGAATCACTCTCTCTCACACACACACACACACACACTGCACAGGAATCACTCTCTCTCACAAACACACACACACACACTACACGGGAATCACTCTCTCTCTCTCACACACACACACACTGCACGGGAATCACTTTCTCACACACACACACACACACACACACACACACTGCACAGGAATCACTCTCTCTCTCTCACACACACACACACTGCACGGGAATCACTCTCTCTCACAAACACACACACACACTGCACGGGAATCACTCTCTCACACACACTGCACGGGAATCACTCTCTCTCTCACACACACACACACACTGCACGGGAATCACTCTCTCTCTCACACACACACACACACACTACACGGGAATCACTCTCTCTCTCACACACACACACACACTGCACGGGAATCACTCTCTCACACACACACACACACACTGCACGGGAATCACTCTCTCACACACACACACACACACTGCACGGGAATCACTCTCTCTCTCTCACACACACACACACACACACACACACACACACTGCACGGGAATCACTCTCTCTCTCTCACACACACACACACACTGCACAGGAATCACTCTCTCTCTCACACACACACACACACACACACACACTGCACGGGAATCACTCTCTCTCTCACACACACACACACTGCACGGGAATCACTCTCTCTCACACACACACACACACACACACTGCACGGGAATCACTCTCTCTCTCTCACACACACACACACACACTGCACGGGAATCACTCTCTCTCACACACACACACACACACACTGCACGGAATCACTCTCTCTCTCTCACACACACACACTGCACGGGAATCACTCTCTCTCTCTCACACACACACACACACTGCACGGGAATCACTCTCTCTCACACACACACACACACACTGCACGGGAATCACTCTCTCTCACACACACACACACTGCACGGGAATCACTCTCTCTCACACACACACACACACACACACACACACACACACACACACACACTGCACGGGAATCACTCTCTCTCACACACACACACACTGCACGGGAATCACTCTCTCTCTCACACACACACACACACACACACTGCACGGGAATCACTCTCTCTCACACACACACACACACACACACTGCACGGGAATCACTCTCTCTCTCTCACACACACACACACACACACTGCACGGGAATCACTCTCTCTCTCTCACACACACACACACACTGCACGGGAATCACTTTCTCTCTCACACACACACACACACACACTGCACGGGAATCACTCTCACACACACACACACACACACACACTGCACGGGAATCACTCTCTCTCACACACACACACACACACACACTGCACGGGAATCACTCTCTCTCTCTCACACACACACA